>NW_028139266.1:0-146980 GCF_965202585.1 Thalia democratica
TGACAGAAAAACACGTAAAAGAAGTTAAAATTATTTTCTTAATTTTTAGTTTTTTCAATCTCGGTACAAAATTGCGACTCCGTGGCGCCACCTAGTGGATATTTTTTTTTTACATTATTTTATAAATACAATTTTTCTAAACCAAAGTTAGAGCTTAAAAAACTAAAACTTTGGTCAATTTTTTGTTAAGACTGTGGTTATAAAAGATTAATGACATTATTTCTGAACCTTAGAAATATGATTGTTACGTTTAAAATTAAAATTCGTTGTTTTTTTTCAATAATTTTTTCAATAGTTAAGTTTTCTCAATTAATGATAATTTGAAAATTTAGTTGGAAGCCTGCTAATATCTCAGTAAACAATAAACTTTAAGTGGTAAGTTATCATCAAGCTTATTTATAATACATATCTATACATAACATTATGTATATAGTTGTTGATGGGCAAAAATAATCAAGTATGGTTTACTATCTAATTTTACCATAGCCTTTTTCTTTATTTTTACTACTTTTAGTGAAAACAAAATTGCTTGAGTTTAAGAAAAACACTGGAAATTTTTTTTTTTTCTTCACCAAACTTTAACATTTAAAACTATCATAATACTATAAATGAGTAAAATTAATTTTGTTGTAACAACATTTTAAATAATTAAATAATTATTTTATAAATTAATCCACCTCCTAAAAACAAGCATTCTTAATTCTCATTATTAGTTTTTAAACCAAATTTAACGTTTTTTTTCTTAAGTTTTACTATTTACTTGTAATGACCACAATAGTTTTTATTAATAAGCTTACAGAAAAACGTTAAGTATACTTGATATTTACAATAATGATAATATGTACTAGCAATTTTTTTAATTTTTAGATGGGTTTAAAGCAATACTTAATGATGTCAAAGTTATGAAGACTAATTATTCAAACACCTTTCACTGAATAAGTTTGAATCAATTTAGAAAATATTGTCACCTCTCTTTGTATTTAACTGTTTATGATTTGTTGTTTATGATTAGAACAAAAAAGAATTATAATGTATTTACCTTGTTATTGAGAGTGAACACTTAGTCTCCTTCCTTGGTTGAGATCTAGTTGCTGTGTCCTTGAGACGATTCATGTTCATCAATGGTCAAAATTTCATCGATTGTATATTCTGAAGATGTCCTGTCAACACAAATAAGTTGCAGAAAAAATAATAAGTTATAATCAACACTTGTAACCTAAAAATTTTGATATTTTAAATACCTAAATAAAAAAGACAAACTATTTTGTTTTTTTATAAATGCTATGGCTAATCTATGACAGGCTTTTGAAGCATTGAGGCCAATCTAATCTGAGTGATCAAACACTAATCAACATCAGCCTTATATTAAACGAATAGTGAAAAAAAAGGTTGATTAAGAAGTAATATTTAATTGTTTAAAATAAATAAAACTTCTTAATTAAATACAAATAATTTAATAATAAATTAATTATTACCAAATGTACTGACATAGTTCTAATACCAGACTGGACATTTCTAAAAATATTTATAATGCAACCACATAATTTAAATTTCCAAAACATAATGATTATTTATGCAATTTGTATTTATTGCTCTAGAAAAGAATAACTTTGTTTTTGGATGTCACATACTTGAAAATTTAAATACATAAGATAGTTTAAGTAAAAGAAGGACACTATTATTCTACACTATCTTATTAGTTAAATTGTCTCACTTTTCAAAAAACTTTTTATTTAAAACACTTGCAAACTTTTAAGAAATAAAAACTAACTTTGAAGACTAAAAAGTGCCAAACTCATGCAATAATTGGTAAGATACTTACCAAGTCAGAGCTTGTCTCAAAATAAAACAATTAAAACATAATATGATGAGAAAAAATGAAATACTATGTACAAGCCACCCATTATCAATGGATGCTTGGTTAAATATGGTGACAAATATTTCAAAGGACATATACAGAAAAATTATGATGTACTTTTTTTTCTAACTATTTTTTAAACTAACAAACTTAAATAAAAGTTACTGCATTTAATCAGGCTTGATGAAGAGTTCTATCAAACATTTAAAAGCCATTGAATATTTTCCATGTTAGAATTTTGTTGGCCATTTAAATTCAAGACTTATCTGAATAACAATTTAGAAGCTAACATAATCTATGTTTAATTTTTTTGTTTATATTTTTAAGTTTCCACTCTTTAGAGCTAAACAACTGTTCTATTAAATCAAATCCTTTAAAAAATTAAATCAACAACATCAGTTCTCTAACAAATTTTTTTGTAAAATAGTTAGCCATACTTTGTTTTTAGAAACTTTTAAATTAGTCTGATTTAGACTGAGTCATTCTGAAATTTAAAAAACTTAAAACTGTTTTAAATTGTTTTGAATGTGTGTCAACCTTGCCTTTTATTTAATTTTATTTTTGCATTTAGAAATTTACCACAATGGAACTTTATCTCAAATTTTATTTTAAATTACCATTTGACTTCTATTTATAATAGAAATATTTATTTATGATATCCAATCAAACTTTGCGACATATAGTTATATTAATAGTACTTAATTTTGCCATAAAGTATTTATAAAAAATTTATATTGTCATAACTACCTACAACACTTAAGCCTATGAAAATGCTAAACATGCAACTATCTAATGGTTTGAATGTTAATTTGATTGGATTAAAGTTATAAAATTTTGGCTTTTTTTGTCTTTCTTTACAAAATTCTTATACTCATTAAATTAATTGATGCTTGTAATATAGTTCAAATATCAAAATGAATATCAATAATTAGAACAATATTAACTTTATAATTGTCAAAATATATTTCCAACCTGGTGAAATTGTGGGCAGCTTCTTCTGTTTGTTTTCCAAATGTAGATCAAATCCAGAGGCTAATCCGACTGTATTCATGTGGGCTGAAAAAAAATAAAACAGAAAAAATAAAGTGATAATTTTTCAATTAATAACAGGTTGGCCACTGGTTTGTGAGAAATTTCTTTCAAGTTTTCAAAAGTAAATGCTTTTGGGTCAATCAAATATAAGATTATATGTTAGAAGTAAAACAACATCAAAATGATACTGTTAAGCTACTCTTAAAATGTGTTTTTTAATAAAAAAAACTTAAAATGATGACATATTTTATTTATCTATATGGTAAACTTTTTGTGTCAAATCAAAATTATCCTACTTAACATGAAAAAACTGTTTAAAGTTCCAGGGTTTTCCAGTTTTTTTTTTCAAAATTTCTCAAATTCAAAGTTTGTTTTGCCTAAATTGTCAAAATCCAGGTAAAGTGGCAACCCTGTAATGTCACAGTAAATATGATAAGTTATACTATTTAATAATTTCAACCATATGTGTAAGTTGTATAAAATAAAATTTTTATTTATTAAATGTCTGATGTTATAATAATTTTTTGTATCAAGAATAATATTAAAATAAATTAAATTATAATCATACTTACTTGTTCTTTGGAGAAAAGAAAGCTAAATGTTTTGATTTACTAAAGTCTACCTAAAACAATTTGGTCGTTTTCATTTTTAGGTGTCTTGTTCACTATTCAAAACATTTCGTCTGCATAAAATGCTAAGTAAATAAATCGTAATAATGAAAAAAAATATCACTAAATAAATTAAACATATTTTATTGTAAACAAACTTTGAATCTTTCTAATTAGTAGCTTTATAATCTGTGAACGTTTCGGGAAAAATTGTTCACTTTTTTTATATCTAAGCGTTTAAACGGAAACAAATATCAATAAATGGTATCAATTAGCTCTAATTACGATTGAAAAAATTATATTATAATAAAGTAAACATTATTATCACTAAGTACGCGTTTAAACTTTAAATTATTCACAACTAAACTAATTTATGTTTAAAAAATCGCATTATGCGTAATTATTATAATTGCTATAAAATTATAAAACTGCCAACAATTCGAAAATCTGATAAAACAAATATTTGTGCCATTAAATATAAAGCCACGTTTCACTAAATTAAATAATTTAGACGTAGTCCTCACTTAAATTATATGTCTTAAATAAAATATATAATAAAACGTTAATAATAATGTGTAGATATAATATTATTTAGTTTAAAAAATAAAAATGACCCATGAACTGTGAGCTGCTTGGTTCTTTCTTCACTTGGTCGGTTGACCCTGGATTGCTTTCAGCTGATTGTTGGGGATCGTAGTGACCCGGATGAACTTTTTGAAGTTGATGAGTCACATGGGTTTGGTGGTAACTCGACTGCAAACGTTTTAAATCAATCATTGTGCTATCATTTTACTGTTGCTTAGAAATGCTTTTAAGTTTTTTTCTACATTAACCTTTGATATAGTTTTACTACTTAAGTATGCTAACATAACATGCATTTTAGTAATAAAACTATGTAATTCACAAAGTATATAAAACAAGAACAAGGATCACTTTCAGCAGGTCAGGATCGTTCTCTATAATTTTTTGCTCTGACTTTGGTATATTAGTAACCTCATCACCGGAAGCATCACAATCTTGATTTTCTTCTTTCACGTCTTGAAAACCGTTATTGCTCAGATCAGTTGAACTAGAACAGGGGTCGGCAAACTGCGGCCCGCGGGCCAAATACGGCCCTTGAAAGGTAAATCTGCGGCCCGCGAGCACGTTTATTTTTTCAATGGAATGCGGCCCGCGAAAGAAAATTTTGCAAAATTATATTTTATATTAAATAAATTTGATGAATTTTATTTTAAGTTCCTGAATATAATTTTAGAACAGTTAAAGTACTTAACTGCTTTAGCTTAGAAATGTGAAAAAACAGAATTGCTTTCCACCAAGGTTTTTTTCATAATTTCATAATAACTTTCTTCTTACAACAGCAAGTTATCATCTGAAAAAGGAGTATAAAAAGTGCTTGGATTGAGTAAGGTAGTTATTTAATACTTATTTAGTAAATGAACTAAATGCGATTGCTTTCAATTTCGAACATAAGTAATGCACAGTAATTAACTAAAATGTCATGTTTAACAGTCAAGTAAAATGTATTGCCTTACAGTCAAGCATTTTTAACATGTTTATTTTACCTAAGTTACTAAATGTTATATTAAATGTTCACAAATAATTTTGAAATAACATAATAATAAGAAATAAGGTTACTTTATTTTGGTTTTGACATATTTTTAGAAGTTTTCGTTGCACTTTAAATTAATTCCTTTGCACAGCCATGTACAAAATGATCATGTTTTAAACCTTTTCATTTAATATTTAAGTTAGATTAGTTTAGATTTTGCATAACTTTCTAACATTATTGTTTTTACGTTTAATATCTAAGTGTGTACAGACACAAATTTTTCTGTTGGTCAATCTTAAAAAGTCAATAAATGTGTTAAATAAAATAAATAAAACGTTAAATAATCGAAAGCTTTGAAAAATATTTGAAAGATAGAAATAATTAAATTTTCAGCTAAAGTAGACATCAGCTTTTAAAACATTACAAAAAAGCATAGAAAAATTTGCATACGTCTTAGGCGGGCTATTAGGACCGCGCAATTCTACAAATTATGTTTTTATTTGTGACGTAAACAATAAAGTTAGATTTTAGAAGAAATTTTGTTTCACACTTGAATCATTTCTCTTGAAGCCCTTGTGTTGTAAACACTTCTAGTTTATGATATACTTTTTTTTTGTTGTTTAGTTTATTTTTCTTTTACAACGTATGTGTGAATGTTTACATGTTTATCAACATCTTTTAAAAAAGAGCTCTGTACTTTTGTTTGTTGAAACTTCAAACAATTTCTTCTTTTTGTATTTGTAACTGTTGATATACATACTTGTTTCAGAGTTATTACTTGTAAACATCATCATTCCTATTCAAACTGATTAAACACTGGTGTTGAAATACATTTAAGATAATTTCAAAGCTTCTAACAATCACAATTTGACAGTTGCGCTATTTGAATTCTTTGTTTTCATTTTACAAAGGTATTTCTAACTGTAATAAATCAGCATCTTTTGACAAATAATGATTTTTTTTGTCTGTTGAAGTTTTAAACAATTGCTTGTTGCATTGTTCTTACAAATGTGAATACATATTTTAATTTTGTAGCATCTTAGAAGAATCTTTTGAACTGGCTGAACAGCATTGCTTTTATTTAAGCTTCAAGCAACTAAAAAAGAAAGTCATACTAACTGAATTCTTTGTTTCCATCTTAAAAAAGTATTTTTAACTGTAATAAAATCAACCTTTTAGAATTTTTTTATAAGAGTGTATTTGCATATTATAAAATGATTGCTTCTATCACTAGATAGCTGTCTTGATGTTTAAAGTCTATTGCCGTTGTGTTATATATCATATGTCATCTCTTACAAATAATTTTCAGATGATATTATTCATTTGAATGCTGTAATAGGCATGTAAGAATATTTAGTAAACTTAGGTATTGATCAATTGTACTGTTGTTCAATTTATATTGGTACATGTTACTCACAAAACAGATCTTTTCAGTTAAACTGAACTTTAAAAACTATAAGTTACATACTTAAAGTTTGTTGGGATGTATCTCGAAAAATAATGTTAGATTTAGTGGTTTCAATAGTATTTTGTGATATATAAAAAGCTATTATTTATTTTTAAAATTAGATTAAGGGGAGCCGCCCGCGAATTTTGGGAATTTCCCTAAAGTGAAACTTATAAAAATTAATCAAAAGCTGAAAAAAACGAAGAAGTGCCTACCGGCACTTTTTCGTTTTTTCAGCTTTTGATTAATTTTATTTATTAGGGGGAGGTGCTGTGTTGATTTTGAGTAGATGGACGTTTTGATAATGTATTTTAAAAAGGCTTTGTATATTTGGTGCTATTTTAAGAGGGACTCTATGACAATTGTAGAAAATGGCTTAGTTCAATATCAAAGATTAATTTTTTTGATGTTGCACAAATTAGGTTTATTGCATACTTTTAATTTAAAATTTTTAAATGCTAACTCATCTCTTTATATTTTTAGACTTATTTTCCTTGACTAATTGGTAAACATTTAGTTATACCTAATAAGAGATTAAATACAAGTTCTAAAAGAATTATGAAATCATGAGAGTTTAAAATACAAATAAACAATACAGCACTCTCGCCCTATATCTGAATAAACATCATTTTATAATTGTAAAAAGATACTTAATTATAAATAGCTAAGTAGTATGTTAAATATCAAATAAATCAGACATAAACAAAAGTTAAAAATTTACTTTTTAACGATATTAGTTTTTATTTTATATAAATACATTTTGTACTATAAGTATAGTTTTATCTTTTTTTTTTTTCATAATTTCAAATAAAGTAAACAAATTGCTTAAAGTGGGAAGTCCCCAGTCTGCTTTTAACTAGAAGAATGTTAAAAAACATCCATTATAGTAAGTATATTTTGGTACCTTTACGCATTTTTTCTATGGACACAATGTGCGTAAATAAGCGAGAGGTTACTGTACGTGTTGTAATATTTTTGGATAATTAAATTAACCGATTCGTAATCTACGTTAGTAGCAATGACTTTAAGATTACGGAATATTGATTTAGGAGACCGTTAGTTTCCAATATAGTTGAAACACTTTGCTTAAAAACAACAATAAAACATGTTGCTAAACAACTACAAGTACTCTATTTGTCAAATTCAATTTATAATCGTGGACTTATTCTATAAATATAACTTAGGAACAGTTTATTTTTAAATACAGTAAATCTTATGAACTGGCTGTAAGGCTATTCTTCAATAATTTTTCTGCGAAATTGTAAATATTCAACATTTAAAAATATCAACTAAAAATGGTAAGAGTTTGATGTTTGGACTATATAATATGCTTTAATTTTGGTATAAGATAGAAAATTTCAATTAAATGCAACAATGGCAAGTAAAAATAGAACTTTTAGTGGTTTTAAAACAAGCTTTATGCATAAATGCAACTTTATATATCACTTTGGTGGCAAATTAAAATTTAATGTAAATAATAATCAAAAAATGTAAATTGGCATGGGTTTATTAAAAATAAAACACAAAATTTAAATCAGTGCGTATCTTTCCACTCGTCTTAGCTGAAAAAGTAGTTGTTGCTACTCCATTGAAGTTGACTCCACATCTGTACTCCGCGAACTCGATAACATCCTGTTGTTCGATCTGATGTAAGTTTATTTATTATACTAACTGTTATACAGCTTACATGCTTTAGTGTTATTTGTTTACAAGCGACAACTTAATTTTTTAATATGTTAAATCGTTTGCTAACATAGGAATGAAAACAATTGAAACTTGGTAATTTTAAATATTATTAAATTTAAAAACTTTCTATTAATAACAACACTTTAAATTGATATTAAAATAAACTTAAGTTGGTAGTTACTTTTTTACAAATCATAAATAAAATTATTTTAATCACTGTGTTCTTCGGATAAAAAGTGCGTACCATACCGGCAGTTCGTACCTAGCTGGCAGGTTGCTGTATACTATAGATAATTACTAATCATTCAGTTGGACTAAATATATTTCATTATCAGCAGTTTGAATTTATAGATAGTATAAAACAAGTTACAGAACTTTTAGCGATTTTAAATAACAATAACAATATTTTATTGTAAGATTTAACAAAACTTATGATTATGCTTTACATTTTATCATTTATGAGTTTATAAATTAAACAAATAACTTCCCACTAACATTTATATTATGCACACAATTTATTAATATACAAACTGATGTAAATTATTAATAAATAAAGTTAGCTCTGTGAAACTATAACTATAAATAGCTGAATAACATCTGCTTTTGTGTTTTTATTTGTTCATAGTTTTTGTATATTTAAAAATACTTAAACACTGACATTAATCAACACATCTAACTAAAACTAATACAGGCTTCCCACTTCCCTACAAATCCCTAAAATTTTACATATTCTGAAAATCCCTAGAAATAATTGAGAAATATGTGAAAATCCCTGTAATTTACGTTTTTTGGTTAATTATTAAGGTTTGAAAGCCATAACAGTGACAGAAAAACACGTAAAAGAAGTTAAAATTATTTTCTTAATTTTTAGTTTTTTCAATCTCGGTACAAAATTGCGACTCCGTGGCGCCACCTAGTGGATATTTTTTTTTTACATTATTTTATAAATACAATTTTTCTAAACCAAAGTTAGAGCTTAAAAAACTAAAACTTTGGTCAATTTTTTGTTAAGACTGTGGTTATAAAAGATTAATGACATTATTTCTGAACCTTAGAAATATGATTGTTACGTTTAAAATTAAAATTCGTTGTTTTTTTTCAATAATTTTTTCAATAGTTAAGTTTTCTCAATTAATGATAATTTGAAAATTTAGTTGGAAGCCTGCTAATATCTCAGTAAACAATAAACTTTAAGTGGTAAGTTATCATCAAGCTTATTTATAATACATATCTATACATAACATTATGTATATAGTTGTTGATGGGCAAAAATAATCAAGTATGGTTTACTATCTAATTTTACCATAGCCTTTTTCTTTATTTTTACTACTTTTAGTGAAAACAAAATTGCTTGAGTTTAAGAAAAACACTGGAAATTTTTTTTTTTTCTTCACCAAACTTTAACATTTAAAACTATCATAATACTATAAATGAGTAAAATTAATTTTGTTGTAACAACATTTTAAATAATTAAATAATTATTTTATAAATTAATCCACCTCCTAAAAACAAGCATTCTTAATTCTCATTATTAGTTTTTAAACCAAATTTAACGTTTTTTTTCTTAAGTTTTACTATTTACTTGTAATGACCACAATAGTTTTTATTAATAAGCTTACAGAAAAACGTTAAGTATACTTGATATTTACAATAATGATAATATGTACTAGCAATTTTTTTAATTTTTAGATGGGTTTAAAGCAATACTTAATGATGTCAAAGTTATGAAGACTAATTATTCAAACACCTTTCACTGAATAAGTTTGAATCAATTTAGAAAATATTGTCACCTCTCTTTGTATTTAACTGTTTATGATTTGTTGTTTATGATTAGAACAAAAAAGAATTATAATGTATTTACCTTGTTATTGAGAGTGAACACTTAGTCTCCTTCCTTGGTTGAGATCTAGTTGCTGTGTCCTTGAGACGATTCATGTTCATCAATGGTCAAAATTTCATCGATTGTATATTCTGAAGATGTCCTGTCAACACAAATAAGTTGCAGAAAAAATAATAAGTTATAATCAACACTTGTAACCTAAAAATTTTGATATTTTAAATACCTAAATAAAAAAGACAAACTATTTTGTTTTTTTATAAATGCTATGGCTAATCTATGACAGGCTTTTGAAGCATTGAGGCCAATCTAATCTGAGTGATCAAACACTAATCAACATCAGCCTTATATTAAACGAATAGTGAAAAAAAAGGTTGATTAAGAAGTAATATTTAATTGTTTAAAATAAATAAAACTTCTTAATTAAATACAAATAATTTAATAATAAATTAATTATTACCAAATGTACTGACATAGTTCTAATACCAGACTGGACATTTCTAAAAATATTTATAATGCAACCACATAATTTAAATTTCCAAAACATAATGATTATTTATGCAATTTGTATTTATTGCTCTAGAAAAGAATAACTTTGTTTTTGGATGTCACATACTTGAAAATTTAAATACATAAGATAGTTTAAGTAAAAGAAGGACACTATTATTCTACACTATCTTATTAGTTAAATTGTCTCACTTTTCAAAAAACTTTTTATTTAAAACACTTGCAAACTTTTAAGAAATAAAAACTAACTTTGAAGACTAAAAAGTGCCAAACTCATGCAATAATTGGTAAGATACTTACCAAGTCAGAGCTTGTCTCAAAATAAAACAATTAAAACATAATATGATGAGAAAAAATGAAATACTATGTACAAGCCACCCATTATCAATGGATGCTTGGTTAAATATGGTGACAAATATTTCAAAGGACATATACAGAAAAATTATGATGTACTTTTTTTTCTAACTATTTTTTAAACTAACAAACTTAAATAAAAGTTACTGCATTTAATCAGGCTTGATGAAGAGTTCTATCAAACATTTAAAAGCCATTGAATATTTTCCATGTTAGAATTTTGTTGGCCATTTAAATTCAAGACTTATCTGAATAACAATTTAGAAGCTAACATAATCTATGTTTAATTTTTTTGTTTATATTTTTAAGTTTCCACTCTTTAGAGCTAAACAACTGTTCTATTAAATCAAATCCTTTAAAAAATTAAATCAACAACATCAGTTCTCTAACAAATTTTTTTGTAAAATAGTTAGCCATACTTTGTTTTTAGAAACTTTTAAATTAGTCTGATTTAGACTGAGTCATTCTGAAATTTAAAAAACTTAAAACTGTTTTAAATTGTTTTGAATGTGTGTCAACCTTGCCTTTTATTTAATTTTATTTTTGCATTTAGAAATTTACCACAATGGAACTTTATCTCAAATTTTATTTTAAATTACCATTTGACTTCTATTTATAATAGAAATATTTATTTATGATATCCAATCAAACTTTGCGACATATAGTTATATTAATAGTACTTAATTTTGCCATAAAGTATTTATAAAAAATTTATATTGTCATAACTACCTACAACACTTAAGCCTATGAAAATGCTAAACATGCAACTATCTAATGGTTTGAATGTTAATTTGATTGGATTAAAGTTATAAAATTTTGGCTTTTTTTGTCTTTCTTTACAAAATTCTTATACTCATTAAATTAATTGATGCTTGTAATATAGTTCAAATATCAAAATGAATATCAATAATTAGAACAATATTAACTTTATAATTGTCAAAATATATTTCCAACCTGGTGAAATTGTGGGCAGCTTCTTCTGTTTGTTTTCCAAATGTAGATCAAATCCAGAGGCTAATCCGACTGTATTCATGTGGGCTGAAAAAAAATAAAACAGAAAAAATAAAGTGATAATTTTTCAATTAATAACAGGTTGGCCACTGGTTTGTGAGAAATTTCTTTCAAGTTTTCAAAAGTAAATGCTTTTGGGTCAATCAAATATAAGATTATATGTTAGAAGTAAAACAACATCAAAATGATACTGTTAAGCTACTCTTAAAATGTGTTTTTTAATAAAAAAAACTTAAAATGATGACATATTTTATTTATCTATATGGTAAACTTTTTGTGTCAAATCAAAATTATCCTACTTAACATGAAAAAACTGTTTAAAGTTCCAGGGTTTTCCAGTTTTTTTTTTCAAAATTTCTCAAATTCAAAGTTTGTTTTGCCTAAATTGTCAAAATCCAGGTAAAGTGGCAACCCTGTAATGTCACAGTAAATATGATAAGTTATACTATTTAATAATTTCAACCATATGTGTAAGTTGTATAAAATAAAATTTTTATTTATTAAATGTCTGATGTTATAATAATTTTTTGTATCAAGAATAATATTAAAATAAATTAAATTATAATCATACTTACTTGTTCTTTGGAGAAAAGAAAGCTAAATGTTTTGATTTACTAAAGTCTACCTAAAACAATTTGGTCGTTTTCATTTTTAGGTGTCTTGTTCACTATTCAAAACATTTCGTCTGCATAAAATGCTAAGTAAATAAATCGTAATAATGAAAAAAAATATCACTAAATAAATTAAACATATTTTATTGTAAACAAACTTTGAATCTTTCTAATTAGTAGCTTTATAATCTGTGAACGTTTCGGGAAAAATTGTTCACTTTTTTTATATCTAAGCGTTTAAACGGAAACAAATATCAATAAATGGTATCAATTAGCTCTAATTACGATTGAAAAAATTATATTATAATAAAGTAAACATTATTATCACTAAGTACGCGTTTAAACTTTAAATTATTCACAACTAAACTAATTTATGTTTAAAAAATCGCATTATGCGTAATTATTATAATTGCTATAAAATTATAAAACTGCCAACAATTCGAAAATCTGATAAAACAAATATTTGTGCCATTAAATATAAAGCCACGTTTCACTAAATTAAATAATTTAGACGTAGTCCTCACTTAAATTATATGTCTTAAATAAAATATATAATAAAACGTTAATAATAATGTGTAGATATAATATTATTTAGTTTAAAAAATAAAAATGACCCATGAACTGTGAGCTGCTTGGTTCTTTCTTCACTTGGTCGGTTGACCCTGGATTGCTTTCAGCTGATTGTTGGGGATCGTAGTGACCCGGATGAACTTTTTGAAGTTGATGAGTCACATGGGTTTGGTGGTAACTCGACTGCAAACGTTTTAAATCAATCATTGTGCTATCATTTTACTGTTGCTTAGAAATGCTTTTAATTTTTTTTCTACATAAACTTTCGATATAGTTTTACCACTTAAGTATGCTAACATAACATGCGTTTTAGTAATATAACCATGTAATTCACAAAGTATATAAAGCAAGGACAAGGATCACTTTCAGCAGGTCAGGATCGTTCTCTATAATTTTTTGCTCTGACTTTGGTATATTAGTAACCTCATCACCGGAAGCATCACAATCTTGATTTTCTTCTTTCACGTCTTGAAAACCGTTATTGCTCAGATCAGTTGAACTAGAACAGGGGTCGGCAAACTGCGGCCCGCGGGCCAAATACGGCCCTTGAAAGGTAAATCTGCGGCCCGCGAGCACGTTTATTTTTTCAATGGAATGCGGCCCGCGAAAGAAAATTTTGCAAAATTATATTTTATATTAAATAAATTTGATGAATTTTATTTTAAGTTCCTGAATATAATTTTAGAACAGTTAAAGTACTTAACTGCTTTAGCTTAGAAATGTGAAAAAACAGAATTGCTTTCCACCAAGGTTTTTTTCATAATTTCATAATAACTTTCTTCTTACAACAGCAAGTTATCATCTGAAAAAGGAGTATAAAAAGTGCTTGGATTGAGTAAGGTAGTTATTTAATACTTATTTAGTAAATGAACTAAATGCGATTGCTTTCAATTTCGAACATAAGTAATGCACAGTAATTAACTAAAATGTCATGTTTAACAGTCAAGTAAAATGTATTGCCTTACAGTCAAGCATTTTTAACATGTTTATTTTACCTAAGTTACTAAATGTTATATTAAATGTTCACAAATAATTTTGAAATAACATAATAATAAGAAATAAGGTTACTTTATTTTGGTTTTGACATATTTTTAGAAGTTTTCGTTGCACTTTAAATTAATTCCTTTGCACAGCCATGTACAAAATGATCATGTTTTAAACCTTTTCATTTAATATTTAAGTTAGATTAGTTTAGATTTTGCATAACTTTCTAACATTATTGTTTTTACGTTTAATATCTAAGTGTGTACAGACACAAATTTTTCTGTTGGTCAATCTTAAAAAGTCAATAAATGTGTTAAATAAAATAAATAAAACGTTAAATAATCGAAAGCTTTGAAAAATATTTGAAAGATAGAAATAATTAAATTTTCAGCTAAAGTAGACATCAGCTTTTAAAACATTACAAAAAAGCATAGAAAAATTTGCATACGTCTTAGGCGGGCTATTAGGACCGCGCAATTCTACAAATTATGTTTTTATTTGTGACGTAAACAATAAAGTTAGATTTTAGAAGAAATTTTGTTTCACACTTGAATCATTTCTCTTGAAGCCCTTGTGTTGTAAACACTTCTAGTTTATGATATACTTTTTTTTTGTTGTTTAGTTTATTTTTCTTTTACAACGTATGTGTGAATGTTTACATGTTTATCAACATCTTTTAAAAAAGAGCTCTGTACTTTTGTTTGTTGAAACTTCAAACAATTTCTTCTTTTTGTATTTGTAACTGTTGATATACATACTTGTTTCAGAGTTATTACTTGTAAACATCATCATTCCTATTCAAACTGATTAAACACTGGTGTTGAAATACATTTAAGATAATTTCAAAGCTTCTAACAATCACAATTTGACAGTTGCGCTATTTGAATTCTTTGTTTTCATTTTACAAAGGTATTTCTAACTGTAATAAATCAGCATCTTTTGACAAATAATGATTTTTTTTGTCTGTTGAAGTTTTAAACAATTGCTTGTTGCATTGTTCTTACAAATGTGAATACATATTTTAATTTTGTAGCATCTTAGAAGAATCTTTTGAACTGGCTGAACAGCATTGCTTTTATTTAAGCTTCAAGCAACTAAAAAAGAAAGTCATACTAACTGAATTCTTTGTTTCCATCTTAAAAAAGTATTTTTAACTGTAATAAAATCAACCTTTTAGAATTTTTTTATAAGAGTGTATTTGCATATTATAAAATGATTGCTTCTATCACTAGATAGCTGTCTTGATGTTTAAAGTCTATTGCCGTTGTGTTATATATCATATGTCATCTCTTACAAATAATTTTCAGATGATATTATTCATTTGAATGCTGTAATAGGCATGTAAGAATATTTAGTAAACTTAGGTATTGATCAATTGTACTGTTGTTCAATTTATATTGGTACATGTTACTCACAAAACAGATCTTTTCAGTTAAACTGAACTTTAAAAACTATAAGTTACATACTTAAAGTTTGTTGGGATGTATCTCGAAAAATAATGTTAGATTTAGTGGTTTCAATAGTATTTTGTGATATATAAAAAGCTATTATTTATTTTTAAAATTAGATTAAGGGGAGCCGCCCGCGAATTTTGGGAATTTCCCTAAAGTGAAACTTATAAAAATTAATCAAAAGCTGAAAAAAACGAAGAAGTGCCTACCGGCACTTTTTCGTTTTTTCAGCTTTTGATTAATTTTATTTATTAGGGGGAGGTGCTGTGTTGATTTTGAGTAGATGGACGTTTTGATAATGTATTTTAAAAAGGCTTTGTATATTTGGTGCTATTTTAAGAGGGACTCTATGACAATTGTAGAAAATGGCTTAGTTCAATATCAAAGATTAATTTTTTTGATGTTGCACAAATTAGGTTTATTGCATACTTTTAATTTAAAATTTTTAAATGCTAACTCATCTCTTTATATTTTTAGACTTATTTTCCTTGACTAATTGGTAAACATTTAGTTATACCTAATAAGAGATTAAATACAAGTTCTAAAAGAATTATGAAATCATGAGAGTTTAAAATACAAATAAACAATACAGCACTCTCGCCCTATATCTGAATAAACATCATTTTATAATTGTAAAAAGATACTTAATTATAAATAGCTAAGTAGTATGTTAAATATCAAATAAATCAGACATAAACAAAAGTTAAAAATTTACTTTTTAACGATATTAGTTTTTATTTTATATAAATACATTTTGTACTATAAGTATAGTTTTATCTTTTTTTTTTTTCATAATTTCAAATAAAGTAAACAAATTGCTTAAAGTGGGAAGTCCCCAGTCTGCTTTTAACTAGAAGAATGTTAAAAAACATCCATTATAGTAAGTATATTTTGGTACCTTTACGCATTTTTTCTATGGACACAATGTGCGTAAATAAGCGAGAGGTTACTGTACGTGTTGTAATATTTTTGGATAATTAAATTAACCGATTCGTAATCTACGTTAGTAGCAATGACTTTAAGATTACGGAATATTGATTTAGGAGACCGTTAGTTTCCAATATAGTTGAAACACTTTGCTTAAAAACAACAATAAAACATGTTGCTAAACAACTACAAGTACTCTATTTGTCAAATTCAATTTATAATCGTGGACTTATTCTATAAATATAACTTAGGAACAGTTTATTTTTAAATACAGTAAATCTTATGAACTGGCTGTAAGGCTATTCTTCAATAATTTTTCTGCGAAATTGTAAATATTCAACATTTAAAAATATCAACTAAAAATGGTAAGAGTTTGATGTTTGGACTATATAATATGCTTTAATTTTGGTATAAGATAGAAAATTTCAATTAAATGCAACAATGGCAAGTAAAAATAGAACTTTTAGTGGTTTTAAAACAAGCTTTATGCATAAATGCAACTTTATATATCACTTTGGTGGCAAATTAAAATTTAATGTAAATAATAATCAAAAAATGTAAATTGGCATGGGTTTATTAAAAATAAAACACAAAATTTAAATCAGTGCGTATCTTTCCACTCGTCTTAGCTGAAAAAGTAGTTGTTGCTACTCCATTGAAGTTGACTCCACATCTGTACTCCGCGAACTCGATAACATCCTGTTGTTCGATCTGATGTAAGTTTATTTATTATACTAACTGTTATACAGCTTACATGCTTTAGTGTTATTTGTTTACAAGCGACAACTTAATTTTTTAATATGTTAAATCGTTTGCTAACATAGGAATGAAAACAATTGAAACTTGGTAATTTTAAATATTATTAAATTTAAAAACTTTCTATTAATAACAACACTTTAAATTGATATTAAAATAAACTTAAGTTGGTAGTTACTTTTTTACAAATCATAAATAAAATTATTTTAATCACTGTGTTCTTCGGATAAAAAGTGCGTACCATACCGGCAGTTCGTACCTAGCTGGCAGGTTGCTGTATACTATAGATAATTACTAATCATTCAGTTGGACTAAATATATTTCATTATCAGCAGTTTGAATTTATAGATAGTATAAAACAAGTTACAGAACTTTTAGCGATTTTAAATAACAATAACAATATTTTATTGTAAGATTTAACAAAACTTATGATTATGCTTTACATTTTATCATTTATGAGTTTATAAATTAAACAAATAACTTCCCACTAACATTTATATTATGCACACAATTTATTAATATACAAACTGATGTAAATTATTAATAAATAAAGTTAGCTCTGTGAAACTATAACTATAAATAGCTGAATAACATCTGCTTTTGTGTTTTTATTTGTTCATAGTTTTTGTATATTTAAAAATACTTAAACACTGACATTAATCAACACATCTAACTAAAACTAATACAGGCTTCCCACTTCCCTACAAATCCCTAAAATTTTACATATTCTGAAAATCCCTAGAAATAATTGAGAAATATGTGAAAATCCCTGTAATTTACGTTTTTTGGTTAATTATTAAGGTTTGAAAGCCATAACAGTGACAGAAAAACACGTAAAAGAAGTTAAAATTATTTTCTTAATTTTTAGTTTTTTCAATCTCGGTACAAAATTGCGACTCCGTGGCGCCACCTAGTGGATATTTTTTTTTTACATTATTTTATAAATACAATTTTTCTAAACCAAAGTTAGAGCTTAAAAAACTAAAACTTTGGTCAATTTTTTGTTAAGACTGTGGTTATAAAAGATTAATGACATTATTTCTGAACCTTAGAAATATGATTGTTACGTTTAAAATTAAAATTCGTTGTTTTTTTTCAATAATTTTTTCAATAGTTAAGTTTTCTCAATTAATGATAATTTGAAAATTTAGTTGGAAGCCTGCTAATATCTCAGTAAACAATAAACTTTAAGTGGTAAGTTATCATCAAGCTTATTTATAATACATATCTATACATAACATTATGTATATAGTTGTTGATGGGCAAAAATAATCAAGTATGGTTTACTATCTAATTTTACCATAGCCTTTTTCTTTATTTTTACTACTTTTAGTGAAAACAAAATTGCTTGAGTTTAAGAAAAACACTGGAAATTTTTTTTTTTTCTTCACCAAACTTTAACATTTAAAACTATCATAATACTATAAATGAGTAAAATTAATTTTGTTGTAACAACATTTTAAATAATTAAATAATTATTTTATAAATTAATCCACCTCCTAAAAACAAGCATTCTTAATTCTCATTATTAGTTTTTAAACCAAATTTAACGTTTTTTTTCTTAAGTTTTACTATTTACTTGTAATGACCACAATAGTTTTTATTAATAAGCTTACAGAAAAACGTTAAGTATACTTGATATTTACAATAATGATAATATGTACTAGCAATTTTTTTAATTTTTAGATGGGTTTAAAGCAATACTTAATGATGTCAAAGTTATGAAGACTAATTATTCAAACACCTTTCACTGAATAAGTTTGAATCAATTTAGAAAATATTGTCACCTCTCTTTGTATTTAACTGTTTATGATTTGTTGTTTATGATTAGAACAAAAAAGAATTATAATGTATTTACCTTGTTATTGAGAGTGAACACTTAGTCTCCTTCCTTGGTTGAGATCTAGTTGCTGTGTCCTTGAGACGATTCATGTTCATCAATGGTCAAAATTTCATCGATTGTATATTCTGAAGATGTCCTGTCAACACAAATAAGTTGCAGAAAAAATAATAAGTTATAATCAACACTTGTAACCTAAAAATTTTGATATTTTAAATACCTAAATAAAAAAGACAAACTATTTTGTTTTTTTATAAATGCTATGGCTAATCTATGACAGGCTTTTGAAGCATTGAGGCCAATCTAATCTGAGTGATCAAACACTAATCAACATCAGCCTTATATTAAACGAATAGTGAAAAAAAAGGTTGATTAAGAAGTAATATTTAATTGTTTAAAATAAATAAAACTTCTTAATTAAATACAAATAATTTAATAATAAATTAATTATTACCAAATGTACTGACATAGTTCTAATACCAGACTGGACATTTCTAAAAATATTTATAATGCAACCACATAATTTAAATTTCCAAAACATAATGATTATTTATGCAATTTGTATTTATTGCTCTAGAAAAGAATAACTTTGTTTTTGGATGTCACATACTTGAAAATTTAAATACATAAGATAGTTTAAGTAAAAGAAGGACACTATTATTCTACACTATCTTATTAGTTAAATTGTCTCACTTTTCAAAAAACTTTTTATTTAAAACACTTGCAAACTTTTAAGAAATAAAAACTAACTTTGAAGACTAAAAAGTGCCAAACTCATGCAATAATTGGTAAGATACTTACCAAGTCAGAGCTTGTCTCAAAATAAAACAATTAAAACATAATATGATGAGAAAAAATGAAATACTATGTACAAGCCACCCATTATCAATGGATGCTTGGTTAAATATGGTGACAAATATTTCAAAGGACATATACAGAAAAATTATGATGTACTTTTTTTTCTAACTATTTTTTAAACTAACAAACTTAAATAAAAGTTACTGCATTTAATCAGGCTTGATGAAGAGTTCTATCAAACATTTAAAAGCCATTGAATATTTTCCATGTTAGAATTTTGTTGGCCATTTAAATTCAAGACTTATCTGAATAACAATTTAGAAGCTAACATAATCTATGTTTAATTTTTTTGTTTATATTTTTAAGTTTCCACTCTTTAGAGCTAAACAACTGTTCTATTAAATCAAATCCTTTAAAAAATTAAATCAACAACATCAGTTCTCTAACAAATTTTTTTGTAAAATAGTTAGCCATACTTTGTTTTTAGAAACTTTTAAATTAGTCTGATTTAGACTGAGTCATTCTGAAATTTAAAAAACTTAAAACTGTTTTAAATTGTTTTGAATGTGTGTCAACCTTGCCTTTTATTTAATTTTATTTTTGCATTTAGAAATTTACCACAATGGAACTTTATCTCAAATTTTATTTTAAATTACCATTTGACTTCTATTTATAATAGAAATATTTATTTATGATATCCAATCAAACTTTGCGACATATAGTTATATTAATAGTACTTAATTTTGCCATAAAGTATTTATAAAAAATTTATATTGTCATAACTACCTACAACACTTAAGCCTATGAAAATGCTAAACATGCAACTATCTAATGGTTTGAATGTTAATTTGATTGGATTAAAGTTATAAAATTTTGGCTTTTTTTGTCTTTCTTTACAAAATTCTTATACTCATTAAATTAATTGATGCTTGTAATATAGTTCAAATATCAAAATGAATATCAATAATTAGAACAATATTAACTTTATAATTGTCAAAATATATTTCCAACCTGGTGAAATTGTGGGCAGCTTCTTCTGTTTGTTTTCCAAATGTAGATCAAATCCAGAGGCTAATCCGACTGTATTCATGTGGGCTGAAAAAAAATAAAACAGAAAAAATAAAGTGATAATTTTTCAATTAATAACAGGTTGGCCACTGGTTTGTGAGAAATTTCTTTCAAGTTTTCAAAAGTAAATGCTTTTGGGTCAATCAAATATAAGATTATATGTTAGAAGTAAAACAACATCAAAATGATACTGTTAAGCTACTCTTAAAATGTGTTTTTTAATAAAAAAAACTTAAAATGATGACATATTTTATTTATCTATATGGTAAACTTTTTGTGTCAAATCAAAATTATCCTACTTAACATGAAAAAACTGTTTAAAGTTCCAGGGTTTTCCAGTTTTTTTTTTCAAAATTTCTCAAATTCAAAGTTTGTTTTGCCTAAATTGTCAAAATCCAGGTAAAGTGGCAACCCTGTAATGTCACAGTAAATATGATAAGTTATACTATTTAATAATTTCAACCATATGTGTAAGTTGTATAAAATAAAATTTTTATTTATTAAATGTCTGATGTTATAATAATTTTTTGTATCAAGAATAATATTAAAATAAATTAAATTATAATCATACTTACTTGTTCTTTGGAGAAAAGAAAGCTAAATGTTTTGATTTACTAAAGTCTACCTAAAACAATTTGGTCGTTTTCATTTTTAGGTGTCTTGTTCACTATTCAAAACATTTCGTCTGCATAAAATGCTAAGTAAATAAATCGTAATAATGAAAAAAAATATCACTAAATAAATTAAACATATTTTATTGTAAACAAACTTTGAATCTTTCTAATTAGTAGCTTTATAATCTGTGAACGTTTCGGGAAAAATTGTTCACTTTTTTTATATCTAAGCGTTTAAACGGAAACAAATATCAATAAATGGTATCAATTAGCTCTAATTACGATTGAAAAAATTATATTATAATAAAGTAAACATTATTATCACTAAGTACGCGTTTAAACTTTAAATTATTCACAACTAAACTAATTTATGTTTAAAAAATCGCATTATGCGTAATTATTATAATTGCTATAAAATTATAAAACTGCCAACAATTCGAAAATCTGATAAAACAAATATTTGTGCCATTAAATATAAAGCCACGTTTCACTAAATTAAATAATTTAGACGTAGTCCTCACTTAAATTATATGTCTTAAATAAAATATATAATAAAACGTTAATAATAATGTGTAGATATAATATTATTTAGTTTAAAAAATAAAAATGACCCATGAACTGTGAGCTGCTTGGTTCTTTCTTCACTTGGTCGGTTGACCCTGGATTGCTTTCAGCTGATTGTTGGGGATCGTAGTGACCCGGATGAACTTTTTGAAGTTGATGAGTCACATGGGTTTGGTGGTAACTCGACTGCAAACGTTTTAAATCAATCATTGTGCTATCATTTTACTGTTGCTTAGAAATGCTTTTAATTTTTTTTCTACATAAACTTTCGATATAGTTTTACCACTTAAGTATGCTAACATAACATGCGTTTTAGTAATATAACCATGTAATTCACAAAGTATATAAAGCAAGGACAAGGATCACTTTCAGCAGGTCAGGATCGTTATCTATCATTTTTTGCTCTGACTTTGGTATATTAGTAACCTCAGCACCGGAAACATCACAATCTTGATTTTCTTCTTTCACGTCTTTAAAACCATTATTGCTCAGATCAGTTGAACTAGAAGGATGATTGTTTAGAAAATTTTTAAAAATATTCTCATTTGTTTGATGGGTGACATTAATCTTTGTGTCCTCGTTAGGTGTAGGTGAACAATTAGAATCCATTTTTTAATACGAGCTATTTTTGAAATAAGTGCTGTAAATATTGTCTTGTTATAATTTTTTATCACTTTATAAGTAAAAACAAACAAAAATTTTTGTATAATCAGAATTTTTTAAGAGTATCTAAACTTTTATGGTGAAATTCTGTAAAGAATCGGTGTAATTTCTCACAAACTAGGAAATTCTTAACATTTTCATCACACTTTGCTAATTACCCGAGGTCTTTCGCAGGCCTTGTAAACTTAGAAAATTATATTACAAGAGTTTTGAATTTCTATTAAGTCTAATATAAGCTAAATAAAAATTAATAAGTATTATAGGTAAATAAATAATAATTACTAATATAAGCATTCATCTATTCGTTAAATTTTAATTGTTTTTTGAAGTTCGTTTTTATTTTGAAATTAATATAGTTTATAACACTGTATTTAATGTATTTATTTATCAATACTTATTATCAATTTAGGAAAAGAAAGGAAAATACAGAACATATTTTACTATGTTATTTTAATACTTTTCCTATCAAATTAAAGTATAACATTAAGATTGAGAACAAATTTTTCTGTTGGTCAATCTTAAAAAGTCAATAAATGTGTTAAATAAAATAAATAAAACGTTAAATAATCGAAAGCTTTGAAAAATATTTGAAAGATAGAAATAATTAAATTTTCAGCTAAAGTAGACATCAGCTTTTAAAACATTACAAAAAAGCATAGAAAAATTTGCATACGTGTTAGGCGGGCTATTAGGACCGCGCAATTCTACAAATTATGTTTTTATTTGTGACGTAAACAATAAAGTTAGATTTTAGAAGAAATTTTGTTTCACACTTGAATCATTTCTCTTGAAGCCCTTGTGTTGTAAACACTTCTAGTTTATGATATACTTTTTTTTTGTTGTTTAGTCTATTTTTCTTTTACAACGTATGTGTGAATGTTTACATGTTTGTCAACATCTTTTAAAAAAGAGCTCTGTACTTTTGTTTGTTGAAACTTCAAACAATTTCTTCTTTTTGTATTTGTAACTGTTGATATACATACTTGTTTCAGAGTTTAGAGTTATTACTTGTAAAAATCATTATTCAAACTGATTAAACACTGGTGTTGAAATACATTTAAGATAATTTCAAAGCTTCTAACAATCACAATTTGACAGTTGTTTTCATTTTACAAAGGTATTTCTAACTGTAATAAATCAGCATCTTTTGACAAATAATGATTTTTTTTGTCTGTTGAAGTTTTAAACAATTGCTTGTTGCATTGTTCTTACAAATGTGAATACATATTTAAATTTTGTAGCATCTTAAAGAATCTTTTGAACTGGCTGAACAGCATTGCTTTTATTTAAGCTTCAAGCAACTAAAAAAGAAAGTCATACTAACTGAATTCTTTGTTTCCATCTTAAAAAAGTATTTTTAACTGTAATAAAATCAACCTTTTAGAATTTTTTTATAAGAGTGTATTTGCATATTATAAAATGATTGCTTCTATCACTAGATAGCTGTCTTGATGTTTAAAGTCTATTGCCGTTGTGTTATATATCATATGTCTTCTCTTACAAATAATTTTCAGATGATATTATTCATTTGAATGCAATTATTATTTATGCTGTAATAGGCATGTAAGAATATTTAGTAAACTTAGGTATTGATCAATTGTACTGTTACATGTTACTCACAAAACAGATCTTTTCAGTTAAACTGAACTTTAAAAACTATAAGTTACATACTTAAAGTTTGTTGGGATGTATCTCGAAAAATAATGTTAGATTTAGTGGTTTCAATAGTATTTTGTGATATATATTCTATTTTTAAAATTAGATTAAGGGGAGCCGCCCGCGAATTTTGGGAATTTCCCTAAAGTGAAACTTATAAAAATTAATCAAAAGCTGAAAAAAACGAAGAAGTGCCTACCGGCACTTTTTCGTTTTTTCAGCTTTTGATTAATTTTATTTATTAGGGGGAGGTGCTGTGTTGATTTTGAGTAGATAATGTATTTTAAAAAGGCTTTGTATATTTGGTGCTATTTTAAGAGGGACTCTATGACAATTGTAGAAGTGTCATTATGCACTTTAAAATGGCTTAGTTCAATATCAAAGATTAATTTTTTTGATGTTGCACAAATTAGGTTTATTTAAAATTTTTAAATGCTAACTCATCTCTTTATATTTTTAGACTTATTTTCCTTGACTAATTGGTAAACATTTAGTTATATCAGAAATTTGGTTAATAAGAGATTAAATACAAGTTCTAAAAGAATTATGAAATCATGAGAGTTTAAAATACAAATAAACAATACAGCACTCTCGCCCTATATCTGAATAAACATCATTTTATAATTGTAAAAAGATACTTAATTATAAATATCAAATAAATCAGACATAAACAAAAGTTAAAAATTTACTTTTTAACGATATTAGTTTTTATTTTATATAAATACATTTTGTACTATAAGTATAGTTTTATCTTTTTTTTTTCATAATTTCAAATAAAGTAAACAAATTGCTTAAAGTGGGAAGTCCCCAGTCTGCTTTTAACTAGAAGAATGTTAAAAAACATCCATTATAGTAAGTATATTTTCGTATCTTTACGCATTTTTTCTATGGACACAATGTGCGTAAATAAGCGAGAGGTTACTGTACGTGTTGTAATATTTTTGGATAGTTAAATTAACCGATTCGTAATCTACGTTAGTAGCAATGACTTTAAGATTACGGAATATTGATTTAGGAGACCGTTAGTTTCCAATATAGTTGAAACACTTTGCTTAAAAACAACAATAAAACATGTTGCTAAACAACTACAAGTACTTCTTTTGAAAATTTAATTTATAATCGTGGACTTATTCTATAAATATAACTTAGGAACAGTTTATTTTTAAATACAGTAAATCTTATGAACTGGCTGTAAGGACATTAAATTTTGTTACAAAACTCCTATTCTTCAATAATTTTTCTGCGAAATTGTAAATATTCAACATTTAAAAATATCAACTAAAAATGGTAAGAGTTTGATGTTTGGACTATATAATATGCTTTAATTTTGGTATAAGATAGAAAATTTCAATTAAATGCAACAATGGCAAGTAAAAATAGAACTTTTAGTGGTTTTAAAACAAGCTTTATGCATAATTGGAATTTTATATATCACTTTGGTGGCAAATTAAAATTTAATGTAAATAATAATCAAAAAATGTAAATTGGCATGGGTTTATTAAAAATAAAACACAAAATTTAAATCAGTGCGTATCTTTCCACTCGTCTTAGCTGAAAAAGTAGTTGTTGCTACTCCATTGAAGTTGACTCCACATCTGTACTCCGCGAACTCGATAACATCCTGTTGTTCGATCTGATGTAAGATTATTTATTATACTAACTGTTATACAGCTTACATGCTTTAGTGTTATTTGTTTACAAGCGACAACTTAATTTTTTAATGTGTTAAATCGTTTGCTAACATAGGAATGAAAACAATTGAAACTTGGTAATTTTAAATATTATTAAATTTAAAAACTTTCTATTAATAACAACACTTTAAATTGATATTAAAATAAACTTAAGTTGGTAGTAACTTTTTTACAAATCATAAATAAAATTATTTTAATCACTGTGTTCTTCGGATAAAAAGTGCGTACCATACCGGCAGTTCGTACCTAGCTGGCAGGTTGCTGTATACTATAGATAATTACTAATCATTCAGTTGGACTAAATATATTTCATTATCAGCAGTTTGAATTTATAGATAGTATAAAACAAGTTACAGATGATAAACTTTTAGCGATTTTAAATAACAATAACAATATTTTATTGTAAGATTTAACAAAACTTATGATTATGCTTTACATTTTATCATTTATGAGTTTATAAATTAAACAAATAACTTCCCACTAACATTTATATTATGCACACAATTTATTAATATACAAACTGATAACCTACAACAATTGATGTAAATTATTAATAAATAAAGTTAGCTCTGTGAAACTATAACTATAAATAGCTGAATAACATCTGCTTTTGTGTATTTTTGTATATTTAAAAATACTTAAACACTGACATTAATCAACACATCTAACTAAAACTAATACAGGCTTCCCACTTCCCTACAAATCCCTAAAATTTTACATATTCTGAAAATCCCTAGAAATAATTGAGAAATATGTGAAAATCCCTGTAATTTACGTTTTTTGGTTAATTATTAAGGTTTGAAAGCCATAACAGTGACAGAAAAACACGTAAAAGAAGTTAAAATTATTTTCTTAATTCTTAGTTTTTTCAATCTCGGTACAAAATTGCGACTCCGTGGCGCCACCTAGTGGATATATTTTTTTTACATTATTTTATAAATACAATTTTTCTAAACCAAAGTTAGAGCTTAAAAAACTAAAACTTTGGTCAATTTTTTGTTAAGACTGTGGTTATAAAAGATTAATGACATTATTTCTGAACCTTAGAAATATGATTGTTACGTTTAAAATTAAAATTCGTTGTTTTTTTTCAATAATTTTTTCAATAGTTAAGTTTTCTCAATTAATGATAATTTGAAAATTTAGTTGGAAGCCTGCTAATATCTCAGTAAACTTTAAGTGGTAAGTTATCATCAAGCTTATTTATAATACATATCAATACATAACATTATGTATATAGTTGTTGATGGGCAAAAATAATCAAGTATGGTTTACTATCTAATTTTACCATAGCCTTTTTCTTTATTTTTACTACTTTTAGTGAAAACAAAATTGCTTGAGTTTAAGAAAAACACTGGAATTTTTTTTTTTTTCTTCACCAAACTTTAACATTTAAAACTATCATAATACTATAAATGAGTAAAATTAATTTTGTTGTAACAACATTTTAAATAATTAAATAATTATTTTATAAATTAATCCACCTCCTAAAAACAAGCATTCTTAATTGTGTTTAATAGTTAAACCAAACTCATTATTAGTTTTAACGTTTTTTTCTTAAGTTTTACTATTTACTTGTAATGACCACAATAGTTTTTATTAATAAGCTTACAGAAAAACGTTAAGTATACTTGATATTTACAATAATGATAATATGTACTAGCAATTTTTTTAATTTTTAGATGGGTTTAAAGCAATACTTAATGATGTCAAAGTTATGAAGACTAATTATTCAAACACCTTTCACTGAATAAGTTTGAATCAATTTAGAAAATATTGTCACCTCTCTTTGTATTTAACTGTTTATGATTTGTTGTTTATGATTAGAACAAAAAAGAATTATAATGTATTTACCTTGTTATTGAGAGTGAACACTTAGTCTCCTTCCTTGGTTGAGATCTAGTTGCTGTGTCCTTGAGACGATTCATGTTCATCAATGGTCAAAATTTCATCGATTGTATATTCTGAAGATGTCCTGTCAACACAAATAAGTTGCAGAAAAAATAATAAGTTATAATCAACACTTGTAACCTAAAAATTTTGATATTTTAAATACCTAAATAAAAAAGACAAACTATTTTGTTTTTTTATAAATGCTATGGCTAATCTATGACAGGCTTTTGAAGCATTGAGGCCAATCTAATCTGAGTGATCAAACACTAATCAACATCAGCCTTATATTAAACAAATAGTGAAAAAAAAGGTTGATTAAGAAGTAATATTTAATTGTTTAAAATAAATAAAACTTCTTAATTAAATACAAATAATTTAATAATAAATTAATTATTACCAAATGTACTGACATAGTTCTAATACCAGACTGGACATTTCTAAAAATATTTATAATGCAACCACATAATTTAAATTTCCAAAACATAATGATTATTTATGCAATTTGTATTTATTGCTCTAGAAAAGAATAACTTTGTTTTTGGATGTCACATACTTGAAAATTTAAATACATAAGATAGTTTAAGTAAAAGAAGGACATTATTATTCTACACTATCTTATTAAAACAAACAGTTAAATTGTCTCACTTTTCAAAAAACTTTTTATTTAAAACACTTGCAAACTTTTAAGAAATAAAAACTAACTTTGAGGACTAAAAAGTGCCAAACTCATGCAATAATTGGTAAGATACTTACCAAGTCAGAGCTTGTCTCAAAATAAAACAATTAAAACATAATATGATGAGAAAAAATGAAATACTATGTACAAGCCACCCATTATCAATGGATGCTTGGTTAAATATGGTGACAAATATTTCAAAGGACATATACAGAAAAATTATGATGTACTTTTTTTTCTAACTATTTTTTAAACTAACAAACTTAAATAAAAGTTACTGCATTTAATCAGGCTTGATGAAGAGTTCTATCAAACATTTAAAAGCCATTGAATATTTTCCATGTTAGAATTTTGTTGGCCATTTAAATTCAAGACTTATCTGAAGCTAACATAATCTATGTTTAATTTTTTTGTTTATATTTTTAAGTTTCCACTCTTTAGAGCTAAACAACTGTTCTATTAAATCAAATCCTTTAAAAAATTAAATCAACAACATCAGTTCTCTAACAAATTTTTTTGTAAAATAGTTAGCCATACTTTGTTTTTAGAAACTTTTAAATTAGTCTGATTTAGACTGAGTCATTCTGAAATTTAAAAAACTTAAAACTGTTTTAAATTGTTTTGAATGTGTGTCAACCTTGCCTTTTATTTAATTTTATTTTTGCATTTAGAAATTTACCACAATGGAACTTTATCTCAAATTTTATTTTAAATTACCATTTGACTTCTATTTATAATAGAAATATTTATTTATGATATCCAATCAAACTTTGTGACATATAGTTATATTAATAGTACTTAATTTTGCCATAAAGTATTTATAAAAAATTTATATTGTCATAACTACCTACAACACTTAAGCCTATGAAAATGCTAAACATGCAACTATCTAATGGTTTGAATGTTAATTTGATTGGATTAAAGTTATAAAATTTTGGCTTTTTTTGTCTTTCTTTACAAAATTCTTATACTCATTAAATTAATTGATGCTTGTAATTTAATATAGTTCAAATATCAAAATGAATATCAATAATTAGAACAATATTAACTTTATAATTGTCAAAATATATTTCCAACCTGGTGAAATTGTGGGCAGCTTCTTCTGTTTGTTTTCCAAATGTAGATCAAATCCAAAGGCTAATCCGACTGTATTCATGTGGGCTGAAAAAAATAAAACAGAAAAAATAAAGTGATAATTTTTCAATTAATAACAGGTTGGCCACTGGTTTGTGAGAAATTTCTTTCAAGTTTTCAAAAGTAAATGCTTTTGGGTCAATCAAATATAAGATTATATGTTAGAAGTAAAACAACATCAAAGTGATACTGTTAAGCTACTCTTAAAATGTGTTTTTTAATAAAAAAAACTTAAAATGATGACATATTTTATTTATCTATATGGTAAACTTTTTGTGTCAAATCAAAATTATCCTACTTAACATGAAAAAACTGTTTAAAGTTCCAGGGTTTTCCAGTTTTTTTTTTCAAAATTTCTCAAATTCAAAGTTTGTTTTGCCTAAATTGTCAAAATCCAGGTAAAGTGGCAACCCTGTAATGTCACAGTAAATATGATAAGTTATACTATTTAATAATTTCAACCATATGTGTAAGTTGTATAAAATAAAATTTTGATTTATTAAATGTCTGATGTTATAATAATTTTTTGTATCAAGAATAATATTAAAATAAATTAAATTATAATCATACTTACTTGTTCTTTGGAGAAAAGAAAGCTAAATGTTTTGATTTACTAAAGTCTACCTAAAACAATTTGGTCGTTTTCATTTTTAGGTGTCTTGTTCACTATTCAAAACATTTCGTCTGCATAAAATGCTAAGTAAATAAATCGTAATACTGAAAAAAAATATCACTAAATAAATTAAACATATTTTATTGTAAACAAACTTTGAATCTTTCTAATTAGTAGCTTTATAATCTGTGAACGTTTCGGGAAAAATTGTTCACTTTTTTTATATCTAAGCGTTTAAACGGAAACAAATATCAATAAATGGTATCAATTAGCTCTAATTACGATTGAAAAAATTATATTATAATAAAGTAAACATTATTATCACTAAGTACGCGTTTAAACTTTAAATTATTCACAACTAAACTAATTTATGTTTAAAAAATCGCATTATGCGTAATTATTATAATTGCTATAAAATTATAAAACTGCCAACAATTCGAAAATCTGATAAAACAAATATTTGTGCCATTAAATATAAAGCCACGTTTCACTAAATTAAATAATTTAGACGTAGTCCCCACTTAAATTATATGTCTTAAATAAAATATATAATAAAACGTTAATAATAATGTGTAGATATAATATTATTTAGTTTAAAAAATAAAAATGACCCATGAACTGTGAGCTGCTTGGTTCTTTCTTCACTTGGTCGGTTGACCCTGGACTGCTTTCAGCTGATTGTTTGGGATCGTAGTGACCCGGCTGAACTTTTTGAAGTTGATGAGTCACGTGGGTTTGGTGGTAACTCGACTGCAAACGTTTTAAATCAATCATTGTGCTATCATTTTACTGTTGCTTAGAAATGATTTTAATTTTTTTTCTACATAAACTTTCGATATAGTTTTACCACTTAAGTATGCTAACATAACATGCGTTTTAGTAATATAACCATGTAATTCACAAAGTATATAAAAAACAAGGATCACTTTCAGCAGGTCAGGATCGTTATCTATCGTTTTTTGCTCTGACTTTGGTATATTAGTAACCTCAGCACCGGAAACATCACAATCTTGATTTTCTTCTTTCACGTCTTTAAAACCATTATTGCTCAGATCAGTTGAACTAGAAGGATGATTGTTTAGAAAATTTTTAAAAATATTCTCATTTGTTTGATGGGTGACATTAATCTTTGTGTCCTCGTTAGGTGTAGGTGAACAATTAGAATCCATTTTTTAATACGAGCTATTTTTGAAATAAGTGCTGTAAATATTGTCTTGTTATAATTTTTTATCACTTTATAAGTAAAAACAAACAAAAATTTTTGTATAATCAGAATTTTTTAAGAGTATCTAAACTTTTATGGTGAAATTCTGTAAAGAATCGGTGTAATTTCTCACAAACTAGGAAATTCTTAACATTTTCATCACACTTTGCTAATTACCCGAGGTCTTTCGCAGGCCTTGTAAACTTAGAAAATTATATTACAAGAGTTTTGAATTTCTATTAAGTCTAATATAAGCTAAATAAAAATTAATAAGTATTATAGGTAAATAAATAATAATTACTAATATAAGCATTCATCTATTCGTTAAATTTTAATTGTTTTTTGAAGTTCGTTTTTATTTTGAAATTAATATAGTTTATAACACTGTATTTAATGTATTTATTTATCAATACTTATTATCAATTTAGGAAAAGAAAGGAAAATACAGAACATATTTTACTATGTTATTTTAATACTTTTCCTATCAAATTAAAGTATAACATTAAGATTGAGAACAAATTTTTCTGTTGGTCAATCTTAAAAAGTCAATAAATGTGTTAAATAAAATAAATAAAACGTTAAATAATCGAAAGCTTTGAAAAATATTTGAAAGATAGAAATAATTAAATTTTCAGCTAAAGTAGACATCAGCTTTTAAAACATTACAAAAAAGCATAGAAAAATTTGCATACGTGTTAGGCGGGCTATTAGGACCGCGCAATTCTACAAATTATGTTTTTATTTGTGACGTAAACAATAAAGTTAGATTTTAGAAGAAATTTTGTTTCACACTTGAATCATTTCTCTTGAAGCCCTTGTGTTGTAAACACTTCTAGTTTATGATATACTTTTTTTTTGTTGTTTAGTCTATTTTTCTTTTACAACGTATGTGTGAATGTTTACATGTTTGTCAACATCTTTTAAAAAAGAGCTCTGTACTTTTGTTTGTTGAAACTTCAAACAATTTCTTCTTTTTGTATTTGTAACTGTTGATATACATACTTGTTTCAGAGTTTAGAGTTATTACTTGTAAAAATCATTATTCAAACTGATTAAACACTGGTGTTGAAATACATTTAAGATAATTTCAAAGCTTCTAACAATCACAATTTGACAGTTGTTTTCATTTTACAAAGGTATTTCTAACTGTAATAAATCAGCATCTTTTGACAAATAATGATTTTTTTTGTCTGTTGAAGTTTTAAACAATTGCTTGTTGCATTGTTCTTACAAATGTGAATACATATTTAAATTTTGTAGCATCTTAAAGAATCTTTTGAACTGGCTGAACAGCATTGCTTTTATTTAAGCTTCAAGCAACTAAAAAAGAAAGTCATACTAACTGAATTCTTTGTTTCCATCTTAAAAAAGTATTTTTAACTGTAATAAAATCAACCTTTTAGAATTTTTTTATAAGAGTGTATTTGCATATTATAAAATGATTGCTTCTATCACTAGATAGCTGTCTTGATGTTTAAAGTCTATTGCCGTTGTGTTATATATCATATGTCTTCTCTTACAAATAATTTTCAGATGATATTATTCATTTGAATGCAATTATTATTTATGCTGTAATAGGCATGTAAGAATATTTAGTAAACTTAGGTATTGATCAATTGTACTGTTACATGTTACTCACAAAACAGATCTTTTCAGTTAAACTGAACTTTAAAAACTATAAGTTACATACTTAAAGTTTGTTGGGATGTATCTCGAAAAATAATGTTAGATTTAGTGGTTTCAATAGTATTTTGTGATATATATTCTATTTTTAAAATTAGATTAAGGGGAGCCGCCCGCGAATTTTGGGAATTTCCCTAAAGTGAAACTTATAAAAATTAATCAAAAGCTGAAAAAAACGAAGAAGTGCCTACCGGCACTTTTTCGTTTTTTCAGCTTTTGATTAATTTTATTTATTAGGGGGAGGTGCTGTGTTGATTTTGAGTAGATAATGTATTTTAAAAAGGCTTTGTATATTTGGTGCTATTTTAAGAGGGACTCTATGACAATTGTAGAAGTGTCATTATGCACTTTAAAATGGCTTAGTTCAATATCAAAGATTAATTTTTTTGATGTTGCACAAATTAGGTTTATTTAAAATTTTTAAATGCTAACTCATCTCTTTATATTTTTAGACTTATTTTCCTTGACTAATTGGTAAACATTTAGTTATATCAGAAATTTGGTTAATAAGAGATTAAATACAAGTTCTAAAAGAATTATGAAATCATGAGAGTTTAAAATACAAATAAACAATACAGCACTCTCGCCCTATATCTGAATAAACATCATTTTATAATTGTAAAAAGATACTTAATTATAAATATCAAATAAATCAGACATAAACAAAAGTTAAAAATTTACTTTTTAACGATATTAGTTTTTATTTTATATAAATACATTTTGTACTATAAGTATAGTTTTATCTTTTTTTTTTCATAATTTCAAATAAAGTAAACAAATTGCTTAAAGTGGGAAGTCCCCAGTCTGCTTTTAACTAGAAGAATGTTAAAAAACATCCATTATAGTAAGTATATTTTCGTATCTTTACGCATTTTTTCTATGGACACAATGTGCGTAAATAAGCGAGAGGTTACTGTACGTGTTGTAATATTTTTGGATAGTTAAATTAACCGATTCGTAATCTACGTTAGTAGCAATGACTTTAAGATTACGGAATATTGATTTAGGAGACCGTTAGTTTCCAATATAGTTGAAACACTTTGCTTAAAAACAACAATAAAACATGTTGCTAAACAACTACAAGTACTTCTTTTGAAAATTTAATTTATAATCGTGGACTTATTCTATAAATATAACTTAGGAACAGTTTATTTTTAAATACAGTAAATCTTATGAACTGGCTGTAAGGACATTAAATTTTGTTACAAAACTCCTATTCTTCAATAATTTTTCTGCGAAATTGTAAATATTCAACATTTAAAAATATCAACTAAAAATGGTAAGAGTTTGATGTTTGGACTATATAATATGCTTTAATTTTGGTATAAGATAGAAAATTTCAATTAAATGCAACAATGGCAAGTAAAAATAGAACTTTTAGTGGTTTTAAAACAAGCTTTATGCATAATTGGAATTTTATATATCACTTTGGTGGCAAATTAAAATTTAATGTAAATAATAATCAAAAAATGTAAATTGGCATGGGTTTATTAAAAATAAAACACAAAATTTAAATCAGTGCGTATCTTTCCACTCGTCTTAGCTGAAAAAGTAGTTGTTGCTACTCCATTGAAGTTGACTCCACATCTGTACTCCGCGAACTCGATAACATCCTGTTGTTCGATCTGATGTAAGATTATTTATTATACTAACTGTTATACAGCTTACATGCTTTAGTGTTATTTGTTTACAAGCGACAACTTAATTTTTTAATGTGTTAAATCGTTTGCTAACATAGGAATGAAAACAATTGAAACTTGGTAATTTTAAATATTATTAAATTTAAAAACTTTCTATTAATAACAACACTTTAAATTGATATTAAAATAAACTTAAGTTGGTAGTAACTTTTTTACAAATCATAAATAAAATTATTTTAATCACTGTGTTCTTCGGATAAAAAGTGCGTACCATACCGGCAGTTCGTACCTAGCTGGCAGGTTGCTGTATACTATAGATAATTACTAATCATTCAGTTGGACTAAATATATTTCATTATCAGCAGTTTGAATTTATAGATAGTATAAAACAAGTTACAGATGATAAACTTTTAGCGATTTTAAATAACAATAACAATATTTTATTGTAAGATTTAACAAAACTTATGATTATGCTTTACATTTTATCATTTATGAGTTTATAAATTAAACAAATAACTTCCCACTAACATTTATATTATGCACACAATTTATTAATATACAAACTGATAACCTACAACAATTGATGTAAATTATTAATAAATAAAGTTAGCTCTGTGAAACTATAACTATAAATAGCTGAATAACATCTGCTTTTGTGTATTTTTGTATATTTAAAAATACTTAAACACTGACATTAATCAACACATCTAACTAAAACTAATACAGGCTTCCCACTTCCCTACAAATCCCTAAAATTTTACATATTCTGAAAATCCCTAGAAATAATTGAGAAATATGTGAAAATCCCTGTAATTTACGTTTTTTGGTTAATTATTAAGGTTTGAAAGCCATAACAGTGACAGAAAAACACGTAAAAGAAGTTAAAATTATTTTCTTAATTCTTAGTTTTTTCAATCTCGGTACAAAATTGCGACTCCGTGGCGCCACCTAGTGGATATATTTTTTTTACATTATTTTATAAATACAATTTTTCTAAACCAAAGTTAGAGCTTAAAAAACTAAAACTTTGGTCAATTTTTTGTTAAGACTGTGGTTATAAAAGATTAATGACATTATTTCTGAACCTTAGAAATATGATTGTTACGTTTAAAATTAAAATTCGTTGTTTTTTTTCAATAATTTTTTCAATAGTTAAGTTTTCTCAATTAATGATAATTTGAAAATTTAGTTGGAAGCCTGCTAATATCTCAGTAAACTTTAAGTGGTAAGTTATCATCAAGCTTATTTATAATACATATCAATACATAACATTATGTATATAGTTGTTGATGGGCAAAAATAATCAAGTATGGTTTACTATCTAATTTTACCATAGCCTTTTTCTTTATTTTTACTACTTTTAGTGAAAACAAAATTGCTTGAGTTTAAGAAAAACACTGGAATTTTTTTTTTTTTCTTCACCAAACTTTAACATTTAAAACTATCATAATACTATAAATGAGTAAAATTAATTTTGTTGTAACAACATTTTAAATAATTAAATAATTATTTTATAAATTAATCCACCTCCTAAAAACAAGCATTCTTAATTGTGTTTAATAGTTAAACCAAACTCATTATTAGTTTTAACGTTTTTTTCTTAAGTTTTACTATTTACTTGTAATGACCACAATAGTTTTTATTAATAAGCTTACAGAAAAACGTTAAGTATACTTGATATTTACAATAATGATAATATGTACTAGCAATTTTTTTAATTTTTAGATGGGTTTAAAGCAATACTTAATGATGTCAAAGTTATGAAGACTAATTATTCAAACACCTTTCACTGAATAAGTTTGAATCAATTTAGAAAATATTGTCACCTCTCTTTGTATTTAACTGTTTATGATTTGTTGTTTATGATTAGAACAAAAAAGAATTATAATGTATTTACCTTGTTATTGAGAGTGAACACTTAGTCTCCTTCCTTGGTTGAGATCTAGTTGCTGTGTCCTTGAGACGATTCATGTTCATCAATGGTCAAAATTTCATCGATTGTATATTCTGAAGATGTCCTGTCAACACAAATAAGTTGCAGAAAAAATAATAAGTTATAATCAACACTTGTAACCTAAAAATTTTGATATTTTAAATACCTAAATAAAAAAGACAAACTATTTTGTTTTTTTATAAATGCTATGGCTAATCTATGACAGGCTTTTGAAGCATTGAGGCCAATCTAATCTGAGTGATCAAACACTAATCAACATCAGCCTTATATTAAACAAATAGTGAAAAAAAAGGTTGATTAAGAAGTAATATTTAATTGTTTAAAATAAATAAAACTTCTTAATTAAATACAAATAATTTAATAATAAATTAATTATTACCAAATGTACTGACATAGTTCTAATACCAGACTGGACATTTCTAAAAATATTTATAATGCAACCACATAATTTAAATTTCCAAAACATAATGATTATTTATGCAATTTGTATTTATTGCTCTAGAAAAGAATAACTTTGTTTTTGGATGTCACATACTTGAAAATTTAAATACATAAGATAGTTTAAGTAAAAGAAGGACATTATTATTCTACACTATCTTATTAAAACAAACAGTTAAATTGTCTCACTTTTCAAAAAACTTTTTATTTAAAACACTTGCAAACTTTTAAGAAATAAAAACTAACTTTGAGGACTAAAAAGTGCCAAACTCATGCAATAATTGGTAAGATACTTACCAAGTCAGAGCTTGTCTCAAAATAAAACAATTAAAACATAATATGATGAGAAAAAATGAAATACTATGTACAAGCCACCCATTATCAATGGATGCTTGGTTAAATATGGTGACAAATATTTCAAAGGACATATACAGAAAAATTATGATGTACTTTTTTTTCTAACTATTTTTTAAACTAACAAACTTAAATAAAAGTTACTGCATTTAATCAGGCTTGATGAAGAGTTCTATCAAACATTTAAAAGCCATTGAATATTTTCCATGTTAGAATTTTGTTGGCCATTTAAATTCAAGACTTATCTGAAGCTAACATAATCTATGTTTAATTTTTTTGTTTATATTTTTAAGTTTCCACTCTTTAGAGCTAAACAACTGTTCTATTAAATCAAATCCTTTAAAAAATTAAATCAACAACATCAGTTCTCTAACAAATTTTTTTGTAAAATAGTTAGCCATACTTTGTTTTTAGAAACTTTTAAATTAGTCTGATTTAGACTGAGTCATTCTGAAATTTAAAAAACTTAAAACTGTTTTAAATTGTTTTGAATGTGTGTCAACCTTGCCTTTTATTTAATTTTATTTTTGCATTTAGAAATTTACCACAATGGAACTTTATCTCAAATTTTATTTTAAATTACCATTTGACTTCTATTTATAATAGAAATATTTATTTATGATATCCAATCAAACTTTGTGACATATAGTTATATTAATAGTACTTAATTTTGCCATAAAGTATTTATAAAAAATTTATATTGTCATAACTACCTACAACACTTAAGCCTATGAAAATGCTAAACATGCAACTATCTAATGGTTTGAATGTTAATTTGATTGGATTAAAGTTATAAAATTTTGGCTTTTTTTGTCTTTCTTTACAAAATTCTTATACTCATTAAATTAATTGATGCTTGTAATTTAATATAGTTCAAATATCAAAATGAATATCAATAATTAGAACAATATTAACTTTATAATTGTCAAAATATATTTCCAACCTGGTGAAATTGTGGGCAGCTTCTTCTGTTTGTTTTCCAAATGTAGATCAAATCCAAAGGCTAATCCGACTGTATTCATGTGGGCTGAAAAAAATAAAACAGAAAAAATAAAGTGATAATTTTTCAATTAATAACAGGTTGGCCACTGGTTTGTGAGAAATTTCTTTCAAGTTTTCAAAAGTAAATGCTTTTGGGTCAATCAAATATAAGATTATATGTTAGAAGTAAAACAACATCAAAGTGATACTGTTAAGCTACTCTTAAAATGTGTTTTTTAATAAAAAAAACTTAAAATGATGACATATTTTATTTATCTATATGGTAAACTTTTTGTGTCAAATCAAAATTATCCTACTTAACATGAAAAAACTGTTTAAAGTTCCAGGGTTTTCCAGTTTTTTTTTTCAAAATTTCTCAAATTCAAAGTTTGTTTTGCCTAAATTGTCAAAATCCAGGTAAAGTGGCAACCCTGTAATGTCACAGTAAATATGATAAGTTATACTATTTAATAATTTCAACCATATGTGTAAGTTGTATAAAATAAAATTTTGATTTATTAAATGTCTGATGTTATAATAATTTTTTGTATCAAGAATAATATTAAAATAAATTAAATTATAATCATACTTACTTGTTCTTTGGAGAAAAGAAAGCTAAATGTTTTGATTTACTAAAGTCTACCTAAAACAATTTGGTCGTTTTCATTTTTAGGTGTCTTGTTCACTATTCAAAACATTTCGTCTGCATAAAATGCTAAGTAAATAAATCGTAATACTGAAAAAAAATATCACTAAATAAATTAAACATATTTTATTGTAAACAAACTTTGAATCTTTCTAATTAGTAGCTTTATAATCTGTGAACGTTTCGGGAAAAATTGTTCACTTTTTTTATATCTAAGCGTTTAAACGGAAACAAATATCAATAAATGGTATCAATTAGCTCTAATTACGATTGAAAAAATTATATTATAATAAAGTAAACATTATTATCACTAAGTACGCGTTTAAACTTTAAATTATTCACAACTAAACTAATTTATGTTTAAAAAATCGCATTATGCGTAATTATTATAATTGCTATAAAATTATAAAACTGCCAACAATTCGAAAATCTGATAAAACAAATATTTGTGCCATTAAATATAAAGCCACGTTTCACTAAATTAAATAATTTAGACGTAGTCCCCACTTAAATTATATGTCTTAAATAAAATATATAATAAAACGTTAATAATAATGTGTAGATATAATATTATTTAGTTTAAAAAATAAAAATGACCCATGAACTGTGAGCTGCTTGGTTCTTTCTTCACTTGGTCGGTTGACCCTGGACTGCTTTCAGCTGATTGTTTGGGATCGTAGTGACCCGGCTGAACTTTTTGAAGTTGATGAGTCACGTGGGTTTGGTGGTAACTCGACTGCAAACGTTTTAAATCAATCATTGTGCTATCATTTTACTGTTGCTTAGAAATGATTTTAATTTTTTTTCTACATAAACTTTCGATATAGTTTTACCACTTAAGTATGCTAACATAACATGCATTTTAGTAATAAAACTATGTAATTCACAAAGTATATAAAACAAGAACAAGGATCACTTTCAGCAGGTCAGGATCGTTATCTATCATTTTTTGCTCTGACTTTGGTATATTAGTAACCTCAGCACCGGAAACATCACAATCTTGATTTTCTTCTTTCACGTCTTTAAAACCATTATTGCTCAGATCAGTTGAACTAGAAGGATGATTGTTTAGAAAATTTTTAAAAATATTCTCATTTGTTTGATGGGTGACATTAATCTTTGTGTCCTCGTTAGGTGTAGGTGAACAATTAGAATCCATTTTTTAATACGAGCTATTTTTGAAATAAGTGCTGTAAATATTGTCTTGTTATAATTTTTTATCACTTTATAAGTAAAAACAAACAAAAATTTTTGTATAATCAGAATTTTTTAAGAGTATCTAAACTTTTATGGTGAAATTCTGTAAAGAATCGGTGTAATTTCTCACAAACTAGGAAATTCTTAACATTTTCATCACACTTTGCTAATTACCCGAGGTCTTTCGCAGGCCTTGTAAACTTAGAAAATTATATTACAAGAGTTTTGAATTTCTATTAAGTCTAATATAAGCTAAATAAAAATTAATAAGTATTATAGGTAAATAAATAATAATTACTAATATAAGCATTCATCTATTCGTTAAATTTTAATTGTTTTTTGAAGTTCGTTTTTATTTTGAAATTAATATAGTTTATAACACTGTATTTAATGTATTTATTTATCAATACTTATTATCAATTTAGGAAAAGAAAGGAAAATACAGAACATATTTTACTATGTTATTTTAATACTTTTCCTATCAAATTAAAGTATAACATTAAGATTGAGAACAAATTTTTCTGTTGGTCAATCTTAAAAAGTCAATAAATGTGTTAAATAAAATAAATAAAACGTTAAATAATCGAAAGCTTTGAAAAATATTTGAAAGATAGAAATAATTAAATTTTCAGCTAAAGTAGACATCAGCTTTTAAAACATTACAAAAAAGCATAGAAAAATTTGCATACGTGTTAGGCGGGCTATTAGGACCGCGCAATTCTACAAATTATGTTTTTATTTGTGACGTAAACAATAAAGTTAGATTTTAGAAGAAATTTTGTTTCACACTTGAATCATTTCTCTTGAAGCCCTTGTGTTGTAAACACTTCTAGTTTATGATATACTTTTTTTTTGTTGTTTAGTCTATTTTTCTTTTACAACGTATGTGTGAATGTTTACATGTTTGTCAACATCTTTTAAAAAAGAGCTCTGTACTTTTGTTTGTTGAAACTTCAAACAATTTCTTCTTTTTGTATTTGTAACTGTTGATATACATACTTGTTTCAGAGTTTAGAGTTATTACTTGTAAAAATCATTATTCAAACTGATTAAACACTGGTGTTGAAATACATTTAAGATAATTTCAAAGCTTCTAACAATCACAATTTGACAGTTGTTTTCATTTTACAAAGGTATTTCTAACTGTAATAAATCAGCATCTTTTGACAAATAATGATTTTTTTTGTCTGTTGAAGTTTTAAACAATTGCTTGTTGCATTGTTCTTACAAATGTGAATACATATTTAAATTTTGTAGCATCTTAAAGAATCTTTTGAACTGGCTGAACAGCATTGCTTTTATTTAAGCTTCAAGCAACTAAAAAAGAAAGTCATACTAACTGAATTCTTTGTTTCCATCTTAAAAAAGTATTTTTAACTGTAATAAAATCAACCTTTTAGAATTTTTTTATAAGAGTGTATTTGCATATTATAAAATGATTGCTTCTATCACTAGATAGCTGTCTTGATGTTTAAAGTCTATTGCCGTTGTGTTATATATCATATGTCTTCTCTTACAAATAATTTTCAGATGATATTATTCATTTGAATGCAATTATTATTTATGCTGTAATAGGCATGTAAGAATATTTAGTAAACTTAGGTATTGATCAATTGTACTGTTACATGTTACTCACAAAACAGATCTTTTCAGTTAAACTGAACTTTAAAAACTATAAGTTACATACTTAAAGTTTGTTGGGATGTATCTCGAAAAATAATGTTAGATTTAGTGGTTTCAATAGTATTTTGTGATATATATTCTATTTTTAAAATTAGATTAAGGGGAGCCGCCCGCGAATTTTGGGAATTTCCCTAAAGTGAAACTTATAAAAATTAATCAAAAGCTGAAAAAAACGAAGAAGTGCCTACCGGCACTTTTTCGTTTTTTCAGCTTTTGATTAATTTTATTTATTAGGGGGAGGTGCTGTGTTGATTTTGAGTAGATAATGTATTTTAAAAAGGCTTTGTATATTTGGTGCTATTTTAAGAGGGACTCTATGACAATTGTAGAAGTGTCATTATGCACTTTAAAATGGCTTAGTTCAATATCAAAGATTAATTTTTTTGATGTTGCACAAATTAGGTTTATTTAAAATTTTTAAATGCTAACTCATCTCTTTATATTTTTAGACTTATTTTCCTTGACTAATTGGTAAACATTTAGTTATATCAGAAATTTGGTTAATAAGAGATTAAATACAAGTTCTAAAAGAATTATGAAATCATGAGAGTTTAAAATACAAATAAACAATACAGCACTCTCGCCCTATATCTGAATAAACATCATTTTATAATTGTAAAAAGATACTTAATTATAAATATCAAATAAATCAGACATAAACAAAAGTTAAAAATTTACTTTTTAACGATATTAGTTTTTATTTTATATAAATACATTTTGTACTATAAGTATAGTTTTATCTTTTTTTTTTCATAATTTCAAATAAAGTAAACAAATTGCTTAAAGTGGGAAGTCCCCAGTCTGCTTTTAACTAGAAGAATGTTAAAAAACATCCATTATAGTAAGTATATTTTCGTATCTTTACGCATTTTTTCTATGGACACAATGTGCGTAAATAAGCGAGAGGTTACTGTACGTGTTGTAATATTTTTGGATAGTTAAATTAACCGATTCGTAATCTACGTTAGTAGCAATGACTTTAAGATTACGGAATATTGATTTAGGAGACCGTTAGTTTCCAATATAGTTGAAACACTTTGCTTAAAAACAACAATAAAACATGTTGCTAAACAACTACAAGTACTTCTTTTGAAAATTTAATTTATAATCGTGGACTTATTCTATAAATATAACTTAGGAACAGTTTATTTTTAAATACAGTAAATCTTATGAACTGGCTGTAAGGACATTAAATTTTGTTACAAAACTCCTATTCTTCAATAATTTTTCTGCGAAATTGTAAATATTCAACATTTAAAAATATCAACTAAAAATGGTAAGAGTTTGATGTTTGGACTATATAATATGCTTTAATTTTGGTATAAGATAGAAAATTTCAATTAAATGCAACAATGGCAAGTAAAAATAGAACTTTTAGTGGTTTTAAAACAAGCTTTATGCATAATTGGAATTTTATATATCACTTTGGTGGCAAATTAAAATTTAATGTAAATAATAATCAAAAAATGTAAATTGGCATGGGTTTATTAAAAATAAAACACAAAATTTAAATCAGTGCGTATCTTTCCACTCGTCTTAGCTGAAAAAGTAGTTGTTGCTACTCCATTGAAGTTGACTCCACATCTGTACTCCGCGAACTCGATAACATCCTGTTGTTCGATCTGATGTAAGATTATTTATTATACTAACTGTTATACAGCTTACATGCTTTAGTGTTATTTGTTTACAAGCGACAACTTAATTTTTTAATGTGTTAAATCGTTTGCTAACATAGGAATGAAAACAATTGAAACTTGGTAATTTTAAATATTATTAAATTTAAAAACTTTCTATTAATAACAACACTTTAAATTGATATTAAAATAAACTTAAGTTGGTAGTAACTTTTTTACAAATCATAAATAAAATTATTTTAATCACTGTGTTCTTCGGATAAAAAGTGCGTACCATACCGGCAGTTCGTACCTAGCTGGCAGGTTGCTGTATACTATAGATAATTACTAATCATTCAGTTGGACTAAATATATTTCATTATCAGCAGTTTGAATTTATAGATAGTATAAAACAAGTTACAGATGATAAACTTTTAGCGATTTTAAATAACAATAACAATATTTTATTGTAAGATTTAACAAAACTTATGATTATGCTTTACATTTTATCATTTATGAGTTTATAAATTAAACAAATAACTTCCCACTAACATTTATATTATGCACACAATTTATTAATATACAAACTGATAACCTACAACAATTGATGTAAATTATTAATAAATAAAGTTAGCTCTGTGAAACTATAACTATAAATAGCTGAATAACATCTGCTTTTGTGTATTTTTGTATATTTAAAAATACTTAAACACTGACATTAATCAACACATCTAACTAAAACTAATACAGGCTTCCCACTTCCCTACAAATCCCTAAAATTTTACATATTCTGAAAATCCCTAGAAATAATTGAGAAATATGTGAAAATCCCTGTAATTTACGTTTTTTGGTTAATTATTAAGGTTTGAAAGCCATAACAGTGACAGAAAAACACGTAAAAGAAGTTAAAATTATTTTCTTAATTCTTAGTTTTTTCAATCTCGGTACAAAATTGCGACTCCGTGGCGCCACCTAGTGGATATATTTTTTTTACATTATTTTATAAATACAATTTTTCTAAACCAAAGTTAGAGCTTAAAAAACTAAAACTTTGGTCAATTTTTTGTTAAGACTGTGGTTATAAAAGATTAATGACATTATTTCTGAACCTTAGAAATATGATTGTTACGTTTAAAATTAAAATTCGTTGTTTTTTTTCAATAATTTTTTCAATAGTTAAGTTTTCTCAATTAATGATAATTTGAAAATTTAGTTGGAAGCCTGCTAATATCTCAGTAAACTTTAAGTGGTAAGTTATCATCAAGCTTATTTATAATACATATCAATACATAACATTATGTATATAGTTGTTGATGGGCAAAAATAATCAAGTATGGTTTACTATCTAATTTTACCATAGCCTTTTTCTTTATTTTTACTACTTTTAGTGAAAACAAAATTGCTTGAGTTTAAGAAAAACACTGGAATTTTTTTTTTTTTCTTCACCAAACTTTAACATTTAAAACTATCATAATACTATAAATGAGTAAAATTAATTTTGTTGTAACAACATTTTAAATAATTAAATAATTATTTTATAAATTAATCCACCTCCTAAAAACAAGCATTCTTAATTGTGTTTAATAGTTAAACCAAACTCATTATTAGTTTTAACGTTTTTTTCTTAAGTTTTACTATTTACTTGTAATGACCACAATAGTTTTTATTAATAAGCTTACAGAAAAACGTTAAGTATACTTGATATTTACAATAATGATAATATGTACTAGCAATTTTTTTAATTTTTAGATGGGTTTAAAGCAATACTTAATGATGTCAAAGTTATGAAGACTAATTATTCAAACACCTTTCACTGAATAAGTTTGAATCAATTTAGAAAATATTGTCACCTCTCTTTGTATTTAACTGTTTATGATTTGTTGTTTATGATTAGAACAAAAAAGAATTATAATGTATTTACCTTGTTATTGAGAGTGAACACTTAGTCTCCTTCCTTGGTTGAGATCTAGTTGCTGTGTCCTTGAGACGATTCATGTTCATCAATGGTCAAAATTTCATCGATTGTATATTCTGAAGATGTCCTGTCAACACAAATAAGTTGCAGAAAAAATAATAAGTTATAATCAACACTTGTAACCTAAAAATTTTGATATTTTAAATACCTAAATAAAAAAGACAAACTATTTTGTTTTTTTATAAATGCTATGGCTAATCTATGACAGGCTTTTGAAGCATTGAGGCCAATCTAATCTGAGTGATCAAACACTAATCAACATCAGCCTTATATTAAACAAATAGTGAAAAAAAAGGTTGATTAAGAAGTAATATTTAATTGTTTAAAATAAATAAAACTTCTTAATTAAATACAAATAATTTAATAATAAATTAATTATTACCAAATGTACTGACATAGTTCTAATACCAGACTGGACATTTCTAAAAATATTTATAATGCAACCACATAATTTAAATTTCCAAAACATAATGATTATTTATGCAATTTGTATTTATTGCTCTAGAAAAGAATAACTTTGTTTTTGGATGTCACATACTTGAAAATTTAAATACATAAGATAGTTTAAGTAAAAGAAGGACATTATTATTCTACACTATCTTATTAAAACAAACAGTTAAATTGTCTCACTTTTCAAAAAACTTTTTATTTAAAACACTTGCAAACTTTTAAGAAATAAAAACTAACTTTGAGGACTAAAAAGTGCAATAATTGGTAAGATACTTACCAAGTCAGAGCTTGTCTCAAAATAAAACAATTAAAACATAATATGATGAGAAAAAATGAAATACTATGTACAAGCCACCCATTATCAATGGATGCTTGGTTAAATATGGTGACAAATATTTCAAAGGACATATACAGAAAAATTATGATGTACTTTTTTTTCTAACTATTTTTTAAACTAACAAACTTAAATAAAAGTTACTGCATTTAATCAGGCTTGATGAAGAGTTCTATCAAACATTTAAAAGCCATTGAATATTTTCCATGTTAGAATTTTGTTGGCCATTTAAATTCAAGACTTATCTGAATAACAATTTAGAAGCTAACATAATCTATGTTTAATTTTTTTGTTTATATTTTTAAGTTTCCACTCTTTAGAGCTAAACAACTGTTCTATTAAATCAAATCCTTTAAAAAATTAAATCAACAACATCAGTTCTCTAACAAATTTTTTTGTAAAATAGTTAGCCATACTTTGTTTTTAGAAACTTTTAAATTAGTCTGATTTAGACTGAGTCATTCTGAAATTTAAAAAACTTAAAACTGTTTTAAATTGTTTTGAATGTGTGTCAACCTTGCCTTTTATTTAATTTTATTTTTGCATTTAGAAATTTACCACAATGGAACTTTATCTCAAATTTTATTTTAAATTACCATTTGACTTCTATTTATAATAGAAATATTTATTTATCAATTAGTGACATATAGTTATATTAATAGTACTTAATTTTGCCATAAAGTATTTATAAAAAATTTATATTGTCATAACTACCTACAACACTTAAGCCTATGAAAATGCTAAACATGCAACTATCTAATGGTTTGAATGTTAATTTGATTGGATTAAAGTTATAAAATTTTGGCTTTTTTTGTCTTTCTTTACAAAATTCTTATACTCATTAAATTAATTGATGCTTGTAATTTAATATAGTTCAAATATCAAAATGAATATCAATAATTAGAACAATATTAACTTTATAATTGTCAAAATATATTTCCAACCTGGTGAAATTGTGGGCAGCTTCTTCTGTTTGTTTTCCAAATGTAGATCAAATCCAGAGGCTAATCCGACTGTATTCATGTGGGCTGAAAAAAAATAAAACAGAAAAAATAAAGTGATAATTTTTCAATTAATAACAGGTTGGCCACTGGTTTGTGAGAAATTTCTTTCAAGTTTTCAAAAGGGGTCAATCAAATATAAGATTATATGTTAGAAGTAAAACAACATCAAAATGATACTGTTAAGCTACTCTTAAAATGTGTTTTTTAATAAAAAAAACTTAAAATGATGACATATTTTATGTATCTATATGGTAAACTTTTTGTGTCAAATCAAAATTATCCTACTTAACATGAAAAAACTGTTTAAAGTTCCAGGGTTTTCCAGTTTTTTTTTTCAAAATTTCTCAAATTCAAAGTTTGTTTTGCCTAAATTGTCAATATCCAGGTAAAGTGGCAACCCTGTAATGTCACAGTAAATATGATAAGTTTTACTATTTAATAATTTCAACCATATGTGTAAGTTGTATAAAATAAAATTTTGATTTATTAAATGTCTGATGTTATAATAATTTTTTGTATCAAGAATAATATTAAAATAAATTAAATTATAATCATACTTACTTGTTCTTTGGAGAAAAGAAAGCTAAATGTTTTGATTTACTAAAGTCTACCTAAAACAATTTGGTCGTTTTCATTTTTAGGTGTCTTGTTCACTATTCAAAACATTTCGTCTGCATAAAATGCTAAGTAAATAAATCATAATAATGAAAAAAAATATCACTAAATAAATTAAACATATTTTATTGTAAACAAACTTTGAATCTTTCTAATTAGTAGCTTTATAATCTGTGAACGTTTCGGGAAAAATTGTTCACTTTTTTTATATCTAAGCGTTTAAACGGAAACAAATATCAATAAATGGTATCAATTAGCTCTAATTACGATTGAAAAAATTATATTATAATAAAGTAAACATTATTATCACTAAGTACGCGTTTAAACTTTAAATTATTCACAACTAAACTAATTTATGTTTAAAAAATCGCATTATGCGTAATTATTATAATTGCTATAAAATTATAAAACTGCCAACAATTCGAAAATCTGATAAAACAAATATTTGTGCCATTAAATAACCGTTTAAGTTCTAAATTGATCATAACTAAACTGATTTATGTTTAAAAAATCATATAATGCGTAATTTATATAATTTCCATAAAATTATACACCTGCTAACAATTCGAAAATCTGATAAAACAAACAATTTTTTCATTAAATACCCGTTTAAGTTTTAAATTAATCACAACTAAACTTATTTATACAAGGCTGGATCTAAAATTTAAAATTAAAGAGGTAAAAAACTTAAACTATTTTTTTTGAAACTGTAAATAACAAACATATTTAAGCTTTTTGATTATTTTATAAAGATTTTAAAATTCTATTTCAATATAATAAAAAATAACTAAATGAAACTTTCTTGACTTTATGATCTTTTTTAGCCAGTTAAAAATATTATAACAAAAAATCAAGAAAAAACACCACCGTTGAATAGAAAACCAGTGAAAGAAAGAAAGTTTGTGTGTTGAGTAAAATATATAATAAAACGTTAATAATAATGTGTAGATATAATATTATTTAGTTTAAAAAATAAAAATGACCCATGAACTGCGAGCTGCCTGGTTCTTTCTTCACTTGGTCGGTTGACCTTGATTGCTTTCAGCTGATTGTTGTGGATCGTAGTAACCCGGATGAACTTTTTGAAGTAGATGAGTCACATGGGTTTGGTCGTAACTCGACTGCAAACGTTTTAAATCATAACGCTATCATTTTACTGTTGCTTAGAAATTATTTAAGTTTTTTTTCTACACTAACCTTTGATATAGTTTTACTGCTTAAGTATGCTAACATAACATGCATTTTAGTAATAAAACTATGTGATTCACAAAGTATATAAAGCAAGGAACAAGGTTCACTTTCAGCAGGTCAGAAACTCTCCAGTCCAACTTCGCAGCTTGCGACGAGCGGAGTTCTGACCCTCATCTGACGTCACATCCAATTCTCTCAGTTCTCGGTAACTTCCTGAATATCCTGATATTCCAGAACATCTTGTCAAAACAGAACAGTTAGTGTGAGTTAAAATTTGTGAAAAACATTTAAACTTTCCTGGTACCCAAGTAAAAGGTAACCAAAAAAGTTGCGACTTCTTTAACCAAAAGGTTCTTCCAACACACCAACTTTCTAGGAGCGAGTATTTTTAGCTTTACTTTTATAATAAACAATATAATAATTTTGTTACAAAGTGTTTTATTTATTAAATTATACTAAAAAGTTGCTCTAAATAAAATCAAAGTAAAGTTGTAGAAGTAAATTAAGAAAATAATTTGTTACTGGAATGGAAGATAATCAAAATTAAACTCTGTTTTAGCTTGTAAACCATTGTTTAAAATAAAGTAAACGAAAAAAAATTATTATCAAATATTTCATTTACCCAAGAAAAAAACAACACAACAAGAGCTTATATGTAAAATTAGTTAGAAATTAGTGTTATGTTGAGTGGAATAAAAGTTTTAACGAATATATAAATATTTTTTAAATTAAATAAAATGTGACCGTGCAGTAAGATAAAACTATACTGCAAATATAAGTTTTTATGTGAAAAAAAAACTGCTATATTCTTGTAAGCTTTTTTGTGGGTACAGTTTTGGCATATCTGTTTATAAAACTGTTTGATTGTTTTAATAGTCATAAATAAATATTTTCTAACTCACAAAAACCGACATTAACAATAGATTTTACAAATAACAAATATAATAAGAAATTATAAGACTAGAAGTTTAAAAAAAAATTGTTTTACTCGTGAAAAATAACGCTCTTGTTCTATAATTCTCATTTTTCATCGTTAATATAAAGTTTTAGGTATTTTTTTGCATAGAATTTTATGCCCAAAATGATGGAGACATTTGTTTTTAAGTATTGGCAAGTTTAAAATAAAAATAAATAAAATTTCAAAAATAAAACTTACCTGTTCATTTTTATTCAATTTTGTTGCTCAAAAATTTGCATAAATTTTCATATTTATAGTTTTGTCTAGTTTTCAGATAATAACTACTTAAGCTTGTTTATATCAGTTAGGTAAACTTGCTGTTCTTATTATAACAAAACTGCTTATTGAGTTGAATACTTAAATTAATGAAAGTTTACAAAAATAGTTCTAAATAAAATACTTTCAATAAACATTTGTGTTCAATTGTTTTGCTAAAATAATCAACTTAATTGTGTTTTGCTTGTTGAATAAATTCGTTTGTATACTCTTGTGTTATACATTTATTATTTTTAACAAGTTATATAGTTTTACATTTAACGTTTGTTTACCTTTATAAGTTTAATTGTTTATACAAAACCTTTAAATTTAAACATAAGTTTAAAACTGAAATTAAAATGTAGCACAGATATTTGTTATCAACATAGTTCAAATATTAGCATCTGCTATTTGTTTTAACTTTTATTTCATATGTTGTTGAAAAATATAAGTTTGAAAGATCCACTAAAACAAGCAATAAATGTAATTTAAAGTTCTATTTTGCTTATTTTTCATGATTTTTATAAACTGTTTGGTGTTTTTTGAAGCAGGTGCTCAACATGATGGTAAATTTCATTTAAAATTAAAACCAGGTTAAAAAAAACAAAAAGTTTAAAACAGGTTAAAGTTTTCAAAGGTAGAGAAAATAAAATAAATTTTCCTGTTTAAATTTTCATTCAGTTTCCATAATTTATAATGACTACAGCTGGTTAGGTCTTAAGATAAAAACTGCTTTTTTATAGAGTTTATTAATGTAATTAGTTCTTTAACAGTTTATTAAAGACTTTTTACTTTGCTAACAGTTTTAATAGTGTTTTGATAAGTATTAATATAGTTTTTAAGTTAAGCTTAAACATTGGTGTCTGTATAAGTATTTATTCTCATACTTATTGCAACTAAATGTTCTCTTTAAATACTAGAGTTAAGAATTATTTTATAAATAAGTATTACACTAATCAATAAGAAATAAGTTTTATTAACTAGTTTTAAGTAACTTTTAATGTAAATTATAGCTGTTAGCTCAAGTATTAAGTAAGATAATGTTAGGTTAGTGGGTTAGTTTTATCATTATGATTTAAATGACAAACATAAAATATTTTTTGTATATAAAAAGTTAATCTTTACTTTAGTGAAACTTGAAAATAATACTGAAATAACTATGATAAAATGAAATACCTTTCGTTAAAACCTACATATAGCAATAAGTTCACATATATTTAATTTTGAATGGTACTAATTCATGATAAAGCTTATATGTAAGTTACATGATAAGTAAAATGAGCAGGTTTTTCCATCAGGAACAGTATGTAATTTAAAAAACACAATACTATGATTACTTGTGTTACAGTTTTAAGAGTTCATTAAAAAATTCTATTAGAGCTAAACTAGTTCAACTGTTCTGCAGCTCACAAGTTTTTATTCAAATAGCTTGAATTTAATACTGTTTTGAAAAGTTAATTAAGTAAACAATAGTGTTCACAAGTTAAAAGTTCACATTATCAAGTTATTTGACTATAAATAGAAATACAGTCAAATCATATAGATAACTTTGTCAGTGTACACATCAAATAAAAACTATTTTTCTGTCAAGTAGTACACTTATCTATAAACTTGATGAAATGTTTTTATTGTATGCCATAACTTACATTAAACTTTTTAATTAAGTCAAATTAAGCTAAATTTAAGTCATGTAAAAATAAACTGTTGACCAAATTAAAAGTACAGAGTTTGTAAAATTAAGCTTTAATGTGTGCGTAAATTTTTATTCACATACTTGTTTTAAGGTGTTTTTAATACTAGAGTGATGTATTCTTTTATAAATATGTACACAAACCAACAGGTTTCCATAAAAAGTAGCTTACTAATCAATCACAAGTTCACTGTGATTGTATTAAATTAACGCCTTTATTTTAGTCATTTATATTTACTCATGTAAGTAATGTTTTGTTTAAGCAGTTAATGAATAGATACAAATGTATACCTTTAAACTAAAACAAAGATTTAAAGCTGAAATTAAAAATATTGCAGACATATTTGTTATGAACGCAGTTCGAATACTAGTATCTGCTGATTGTTTTTAAACCCTTTCATGCAAAAAGATACAAGTTTGAAAAATCAAACAATTCAAATTCAAAGCTTTGAAGTTTTTAATCCTTATTTTTCATCCTTTTTATAAAGTGTTTGGTGTTTTTTGAAGCAGAATTCGGCGCTTGACATGATGGTAAATATAATTTTTGAAAAAAACTAGGTTTAAAAAAATTATAGCGAAAAGTTTAAAATCAGCTTAAAACTTTCTAAGTGAGAGAAGAGAGAACCCGTGTATGTCACCAAGCGAATTTTTTGCACCAAGTTTTTATTTGTTACGTAATTATAAAAAATTGTGTTTGCAGAAATTTTTCATGAAAATTGCATTCATTAGTAAAATGTTTTCTTACTGGTAGCAGCTCTTGTCATTTTTTTTTTAAACTTTACTTTCATAAATTATTTTAGAGTTTACCTTCTATATATTTTTTTTAAGTAATAAAAGGTAGTAAAAGCAGATACATAAAATCAATTACTTGGTTTGAAAAAAAATCAGCATTGTCTTTAACAGTTGAAACTTAAACTGTTTATGCTTGAAAAAGGTACATAAAACAAATTGTGATGCCTGTATGTTTTAAAAGTATCTTGAATCAACAGTCTTCTACTCTAACCATGTGACTCATTATCTTTTTTTTTCATGACTTAAGAGAAAAGTCTTTATCTTTATGTTGAAAAAGTGTCTCAAATCAACAGTCTGCTACAATTTATTAGTAATCCTGTGTTTCTATTTAATCATAGTTGCACTGAAAGGTTTTTATTAAGCACAAGCAAATTGGGCATCTTCTATTTTGATTGTTAAATTATTTTAGAGTTTACCTTTTTATATGTTTTTTTTAAGTAATTAAAGGTACTAAAAGCAGATAAATCAAATCAATTACTTGGTTTGAAAAAAATCAGCATTGTCTTTAACAGCTGAAACTTAAACTGTTTATGCTTGAAAAAAATGTACATAAAACAAATTGATAATGTCTGTATGTTTAATAAGTATCTTGAATCAACAGTCTTCTACTCAAACCATGTGATTCATTACCTTTTTTTCATGATTTCAGAGAAAAGTCTTTATCTTTATGTTGAAAAAGTGTCTCAAATCAACAGTCTGCTACAATTTATTAGTAATCCTGTGTTTCTATTTAATCATAGTGATTCTACAGCAATCATCTATACCATATTCTTGCCACTAACCTTCTTGTGGCAATTTAAATATCAGGTCTGTTCTTGGTTTACTGCTCTTACTGAGGTAAGTGCTTTATATGTTATACAAAATAGTTAATGTTAAGATGATAAATGTCATATAAGATAATTTTTTAGGGTTGCCAACACTTAATTTATTAGTAGTGCTCAGGTTTTAATACTTGATAATTAGTTGTTTCATTAAATATTGTCGTTAATTTTGTAAATGTAGAATACCATTAGTATAAATTAGTGCTCAAAATCGACTGATATCAAGTATAAGTGAAGTACATAACACATTAGCAGTGCTGCTTAGTTTCTAATTTTAATAAAGTTAAGATGAAATTTGGTTTAATAGAGTACAGTTTTTGAATAAAAGAGTGGCAGCCCTGGTACTTATAAATGCATGTCATAAAATTATGAATTAATTACAATGAAAGTTTTAGATTAAAAAATATCCTATAGAGTATAGTGTTTCTAAAGTGTGTGAAAGTAACTAAAGAGCTGTTACTATTAAACATTATTAGCTTTTCTATATGTCTAAAGTTATGTGTTGTTAATCTTTATAAATAAATTTCAATATAAATGTTCAATTATCAATATAGAGCTAAAAATCAAGCTGATATAAGTCTGAATGTTACAAGCTTTAAAGTTAAGTAGTTAATTTGCACACTTATAGAGACACATTGATGTTAATTTCTAAAGTAAATGTTTTGTTATTATAATGTTTTTATCCACTAAGAAATTAAAGCTATAGTGTAAAATGATTCTGTATAAGTGACATATTTTGTTACCTGTGAACATATAGGAACACAAACAACATTCAGGCAGCTTGATCAACTGCCTGATGTTTAGTGTTTTTATATGTTTACATAACTAAGTTAGATAAGAGTCTGGTTTGTTTCAGTCACTTGTAATGATTATAGTTAACAGTAATAATAAAATTCAAAGTTTTGTTATGATAAGAAAACTGTAACTAGCTGACAAAAACCAGACTGTTATATGACTATGTATGATCTTTATAAAAAGACTATATTGTACAGATATTTTAAACTTATTTTTTTAGAGTACTTGAAAATAGTCTTTGTTTTGAATTTTAATTGTGACATTATAAAATATTATATCATAAGCATTTGTTTTATCTTCACTTGACACAATGTGTAGCATTAAATAAGTTGTTTTTTGTTAGTTTAATTCCAATAAATATGAAATTCCATATAAAATAAACACTTTGATATACTATTAGATAATGTCACCATAAAAGTTCTAAGAAAGACTATTTAAACAATTAATATGCAAGTATGCTAACCATTTTTTCTAAACATAAAACACTGTCAAAAACTATTGAAAACAAAAAGAAATATAATTTTCAGTTAAATATTTTTATAATTATATTGTATAGCAACTCTGTTGTTGGTTAATAGTTACTTAAAAGGAGTTTTTGACAGTAGTGGTTTAGATTTGAATATGTTAGTTGCATGTATAGAAATTGAATAAGGTAAGTTAGGCCAGAATGTGTATATTTTAAGTGGGCCGGCTGCAGTTGTAAGGTTTTGTATGTGTTTTAAATCATAACATTATGCAAATGATGTAAAGTGATAAATCAGCAAAATGTTACCAAACCCTTTCCCTAACCCAAGTAATATATTAGCCAATCAGAAGCGACCTTAGAACTGCAGCCGCACCTTATAAGCCAACTTAGAACTATTTAAGATGCAAGTAGTTAACAAATTTTAAAATGAACAAAAAGTTCTTTATTGCTCACATAAAGGATTATGTCTAAACTGATACTGTAACCATTTAATTTAGGCTCTGAACCATAAGTTTAGAACGTGATTTTAATAAAATAAATACATCTATAAGAAGTAATATATTAAGGCCCCCCACACAAATTTTTTCACAAATGGGGATTTCCCCAAAGTGAAAATGTGGGGGGAAATTTTTGAGATTGATAAATAAAATTATTTTAAAGGCATTTCGCCGGCTCCGCCGGCGAAAAATTTTTCACTTTTACTCCCAACCATTTTTTCTTAAAAACCTAATTACGCTTGGAGCCCAGTTAGTAAGCCTGACAGCCAAACCAGATAAAAGTGTGGTACTGAGCTCTAAGAAGTAGTTCGGTTTTGAGTTAAAGTGGTGGCGGACGGCTTTCGTTATTTGTGCATAAGTCCCTTCCGCTGCGAGTTCTCTTCGAGAACTCTTGCTCCAGGGACTTTTGCACAAATAACGAAAGCCGTCCTTTAGGCCAGGTCCTTATGCTGGTCGGCACCTAATTAGTTTTTTGTTTGATGTACGAGTAGTTACGCACGTTCTTTTTGTATGTTATTTATCTCTTATATACTTGTGAGTATCCACATGTATGTTTGATATTAAAAACAACTGAATTACAGTAAAGTTTTATGTTTTATAGTATATAACATTGATGTAGTACTCCAAATGGTACAGTTTTGGAGTAGACAATCAATTTATTATTCTATATAGAACACTTCACTTACTGTAATTTGATTTACTAATATCGTTCTATTGTATTTTGTCTCATAAATTTACCAGTTGTACATACCAGTTAGTTTACCTATAAAAGTCTTCTATCTAATTAATGTTGTTATTTAAACAAGCCTTAGCTTATTTGTTTTGTTTGTACTGTGTGTCCTTAAGTAATTTAACTCTATTTATAGCTCAAAGTAAAGAATGAACTGAGGTTTTAGTGTTATTAACAGATATGTTTAATTTAAAAGTGAATTTTTTAATAGTATATACCTATAAGTAATTCGAATACTAAAAAGTAACACAACAGTTTTATGTTGTAGTTTACTTTATCAGTATCATTCTATTTCAATTCGAAAAGTTATATTAATTCAAGTTACCAAGTCTCATAAACAGCAAATAAATTCTTAGTTTAGTGTTTAATTATTGGAAAATAATTACTTAACTAATCCCAATTTACACTACTTAAGTGCCGGATACTCTATGAATCAGTTCCTGTATCATTTGTTTGAGTTACACTAGTAGATTACTTACTGAGATTTAAGCGTCGTTAGGCTTCAAAGAGAAAAACAATGGTTAAACTAAGCTAAAATTTTCAATTTACATAAGTAAGTATTTACGTCTTAAATTGTATAACTAATGTCTGGACATCTTTTAAATTAGACACTTACAAAATACCGTTTATGTCCACAATTTTTCAGGTAATTTTGTAATATTTTTTATTTTTGCATATTTACAATTATTACGTCATGACCCTGTAGTCTCATACAGTATAAACTTAGTAATTTTTATTCACACTTTAGTTGTATATGGATATCATCTTTTGGATTATAAATTATTAAATTTGTTTAAAGTAAGACTAATTGTATGTACATAATAAGTATTGGATAAGGTGTATCTTAATTAAACTAACAGATACAAACATATATCTTAAATATTTTACTGTTGCGTATAAAGGAATTTAATTTTTTAATTACAATCAAATCTTAATATTTAATTATCATATTTATGTGATTGTTTCTAGTTTCATATCACAAACAACATGTGTATTTAACTATAAATTTAAAAGATTAAACTGTTTTATCAAGTAAATCAAGTAAATTTTTCAATAATAAACGTCTTAAGTTGTCCACACAAAGTTCTACAAATTGTATGCATTGTCATAAAAACGAAAGGTCTTTTTTTGTCTATTTAATTTTGGTGTTTGTTTTCGACTCATTATTAAATATTACAACATTTGAATTGAAAATAAAGTTTTATGTTTTATAGTATGTATCCTGTGTTTTGCGTACTACAAATGATACAATTTTGTAGTAGACAATTCTGGTATTATTCTATAAATAACAATTCAGCTTACTTTTTAATTATGTTTATCTAATTATGTTACTACATAATATTCAAAACTAAGTGTGTCTCGTAAATAAATTACCAGTTAAGTATTCAATCATATCTTAGGTTTTCAATTAAAAGTTATTTATGGCATTACTCTAGTTTAATCACAGTTAGACATAACAATTTATAATACTTGTTAACATTAATTGAATTATATGGGTTTATTAGAAAGTAAAGACTTTAGATTGTATTGGATTTATTGATCTAAGCAAATAAAGTATTGTGCAAGTTGAACTAATCACAATCTGAAAATTATAAGACTAAAAGCTAAATAGTATTGTTTTATTCATGAAAAATTCTAACAATTCTGATTTTTTATCCTTCACATAAAGTTTTTGGTTCTTTTTTTGCACAAAATTTTGTGGCCGAAAAGATCGAGACATTAGTTTTTGAGTATAGGCAAGTTAAAAAAATAGTTAAATGTTCATTTTTATTGAATTTTGATGCTTGAAAATTTGCATAAACTTTCATGTTTACAGTTCAGTCTAGTTTCCAGATAAAGCTTGGTTCTATCTATTAGTTAAACTCGCTGTTGTTAATATAAATGCAATTGTCTCGAAATTTTTATGGAGTTGAATATTTAAACTAATGGAAGTTTACAAAAACAAACCTAAAAATTATAAACAAATTAAAAACTTGTTAAAGTATTGTGTTAAAATAATCTACTTGTTTGAGTTTTGTTTGTTGAATAAATAAAGTAAAAGTGTTTGTATATTTCAATAAATATATTTGTTCGTTGACCTCGAATGTAAGTAGTTCATTAAAAATTTATCAAAGATTTTTTACTTTGCCTAACAGTTTCATTGGTGTTTTGATATATTTTAATATAGTTTGGAAACTTAAGCTAAACCTTAGTGTGTGGATAAACTTATTACAAAAGGTTCTATTTAATATCTATTTGTTTATACAAATTCTATTTGTTATGAACATAGTTTGAATACTAGTATTTGCTAATTGTTTCTAACTCACAACATGCAAACAGATACAAGTTTGAAAGGTATTTGAAACAACAAAGGGGCTAAACCAAAACAAATTAAGATTTTAAACTTAATAGTACTTAATAAAAACTCAAAAAAATACGCTTACAGATAAAAACGTATACTTTTCATACCAGCACTTGGTACAAGATAAACATAACTAACAAAACCAAATACAAAAACCCGTAACGAAGACCAAATGATATCAAGGACAGATATAAAAGTTTTATAAACGTATTAGCTATGTATAAATCATTTAGTCTTCCGAATAACTACCACGATCAAAACGTTTCCAACAACTAACAACAATTCGACTGAAGTTAAAAAAACAAAACCTCCAATTTAGAAAGAATCTGACAAAGATTAAGTTGAAATAACTAAAAAATCTCATTAAAAATTCAAATAAAATTAAAGGTTTTAAAAGGGAAGTTAGTAAAAGTTATTATTTAACACGTCAGAAAAAAAAAACTAACTATTAAGTTGCTCATGTTTTAGAATTTGTTCGAAATATAGTCCAAATAGTCTGATATGACTATTGGAAAAAAGTTGTGAGTTAATAAAAAGTTAATAAAAAAGTAAATAAAAGTTAATAAAAAGTTAATCAAACGTAAAACAATTTCATTCAAAACGTTATACTTGCTTTAAAAAACTTTAATTCTACCTAGTTGCTTACTAAATATAAACATAGTTATTTAATTGCATATTATTTTAAGCTTAAAAAATGATAAATCTTATGTAAACAACGAAAAAAAAGCAGTTGGTCTAGCCTTTATTATCTGTACAATATCCAATGTTAAAGTAAAAATGGATACTAAATCAGCTCAATCTAACATATACTTTTACTCAAATGTATACTTGCATTTGATAATGCTGCACAATAAAAAAGTACTCAAACAAAACTTCAACCACCTTTAAAAGATGTAAAGAAGAAAATGTTTTTTAAAGTGGAATTTCGTGCTCGACATGATAGTAAAATTTAGTTTTGCAAAAAAAAACAAGGTTTAAAAAAACAAGCTAGAAGTTTAAAACTAGGTTAAAGCTATAAAAATAAATGAAGAGAGACCACGTGATAAAACAAAATTTCTGCTTAAATTCGCCATAAGAAAGTATTGTGAATATTAAATGTTAAAAACCTTATTTTTTATCGTTTTGATAATTTTTTTGGTGTTTTTTCGCATGAATTTTTCCTCCAGAAACCATGGAAATGTTTATTTTTAAGTATTGGCAAGTTTAAAAAGAAAAGAAAATAAATTCTAAAAATAAGTTTTAGTTGTTCATTATCATTCAATTTTATAGCATAAAAATTTGCATAAATTTCAATGACTACAGTTGGTTTTGTCTTTAGACAAAAACTACATTTTTATAAAGTATATTAATGTAATTAGTTGTTTAACAGTTTATAAAATAATTTTTACTTTGACTCATAGTTTCATTAGTATTTTGATACGTGTTAATATAGTTTGTAAAGTTAAACTTTAGTGTCCTAAAAAATGTTTACTCACATATTTATTGCAACTTACGGTTCTCTTTACTACTAGTTTGAAGTGTTTTTTTATAAACAAGTACTACACAAATCAACAAGCTTTATAAACTAGATTTAAATAACTATCAATGCAAATAATAGCTGTTAGCTTAAATATTAAGTAAGATAACATTAGATTAAATTGTTAGTTTTATCATTGTTTTTTTAAATGACAAACATAAAATAGTTTTTGTGTATAAAAAGATATAATTATACTTTTGTTAAACTAGAAAAAACTACATACAGCAACAAGTTCACACATATTAACTTTTGAAGAATGATAAAATTTTAAGGATTATGATAGATTTTAGCTTAGTTTTTATGTAAGTTAGATGATAAGTAAAATGTGCAGATTTTTGTATATAGTTTAAACAACACATTATTATGAATTGATGATAGTTCATCTTTCTAAGTTTTCAACAGTTCATTGTGTTACAATATTAAAAGTTTATTAAAAGACCCACTCAAAACTAAATAAGTATCTAATTACTTTTGAATAACTTGAATTTATTACTGTTTTGAACAGATTATCTAAGTGAACAATACTACTCAAAAGTATTAAAAGTTTACATTAGCAAGTTATTTGACTCTACAAAGTCAATCTTATAGATAAGTTTGTCAGTGCACACTTGAAAAAAAATTTTGTCAATTATTAAGAAGTATGTACACTTATTTATAAACTTGATGAACTGTTTTTGTGTTTATGTCGAAACTTGATTGTTTTATGTGTATTAAACTGTTAAATTAAGAAATAATGCTAAACTTAAGTCATGTAAAAATAAGTTATTGTACAAAATAACGACCAAATTGATAATAGTGAGTTGTGAAGTTAAGCTAAGCTTTAATGTCTGGCATAAATGTTTATTCACGTACTTATTGTAACTAAGTATACTAGAGTGAAGTACTGTTTCAATATAAGTACACAAACCAATAAGTTTCTACAAAAAGTTATTGAGAAAACACTTCACTAATTAATCACAAGCTTAATGTAATAGTATTAGCAACACGACTTAATTTTAAACTCTTGTAGAATACTTTTTGTTTAAGCAGTTAGTTAATGGTTAAAATGTAAATCTTTGAACTAAAATGAAGGTTTAAAGCGGAAATTAGGAATATAGCAGTGATATTTGTAATGAAGATACTAGTGCCTGCTATGTATTTCAATTTCTAACTCATATCATACAAAAGCATACAAGTTTGAAACGTGTTCAAAAACCAAATAGTTCAAATTCAAAGCTTTGAAGTTTCAAACTTCCATTTTGTCTATTTTTCATCATTTTTATAAAGTGTTTGGTGTTTTTTAAAGCAGAATTTTGTGCTGAAATCGATAGTAAAATCTATTCTAAATAAAACAAAGTTTAAAAAAGGTTATAGCCAAAAGTTTAAAACAAGCTTAAAATTTTCAAAGCGAGAGAAGAGAAACCACGTGATAAAATTAATTTTCCGGCTCAAATTTGTCATAAGAAAGTATCGTGAAATAAATCTTATTTTTTATCGTTTTGATAATTTTTTTGGTGTTTTTTCGCATGAAATTTTCCGCCAGAAACGATGGAAATGTTTATTTTAATTATTGGCAAGTTTAAAAAGAAAAAAAAATAAATTCTAAAAATAAGTTTTACATGTTCATTATCATTCAATTTTATAGCATAAAAATTTGCATAAATTTCAATGACTACAGTTGGTATGGTCTTTAGACAAAAACTACATTTTTATAAAGTATATTAATGTAATTAGTTGTTTAACAGTTTATAAAATAATTATTACTTTGACTCATAGTTTCATTAGTATTTTGATACGTGTTAATATAGTTTGTAAAGTTAAACTTTAGTGTCCTAAAAAATGCTTACTCACATATTTATTGCAACTTACGGTTCTCTTTACTACTAGTTTGAAGTGTTTTTTATAAATAAGTACTACACAAATCAACAAGCTTTATAAACTAGATTTAAATAACTATCAATGCAAATAATAGCTGTTAGCTTAAATATTAAGTAAGATAACATTAGATTAAATTGTTAGTTTTATCATTGTTTTTTTAAATGACAAACATAAAATAGTTTTTGTGTATAAAAAGATATAATTATACTTTTGTTAAACTAGAAAAACAAACCATGATATAAGGAAATAACTTTAGTTAAAAACTATATACAGCAACAAGTTCACACATATTAACTTTTGAAGAATGATAACATTTTAAGCATTATGATAGATTTTAGCTTAGTTTTTATGTAAGTTAGATGATAAGTAAAATGTGCAGGTTTTTGTATATAGTTTTAACAACACAGTATTATGAATTGATGATAGTTCATCTTTCTAAGTTTTCAACAGTTCATTGTGTTACAATATTAAGAGTTTATTAAAAGACCCACTCAAAACTAAACAAGTGTCTAACTACTTTTGAATAACTTGAATTTATTACTGTTTTGAACAGATTATCTAAGTGAACAATACTACTCAAAAGTATTAAAAGTTTACATTAGCAAGTTATTTGACTATACACATTCAAGTCTTATAGATAAGTTTGTCAGTGCACACTTGAAAAAAAAATGTCACGAATTATGATATGCTCAATAATCGAGTACACAAAATATACTTGAAATTTAAATTAAATTACAAACGAGATTCAATTAAAATTGCATTAACCGCATTTTGTTGATAAAAGTATACTAATCATGATAAACATAAAGTTTAATTTAGACCTCAAGTTTAACGAATTATGATATGCTCCATAATCGAGTACACAAATATACTTGAAATTTTAATTAAATTACAAACGAGATTCAATTAAAATTGGATTAACCGCATTTTGTTGATAAAAGTATACTAATCATAATAAACATAAAGTATAATTTAGACCTCAAGTTTAACGAATTATGATATGCTCCATAATCGAGTACACAAAATATACCTGAAATTTAAATTAAATTACAAACGAGATTCATTAAAATTGCATTAACCGCATTTGTTGATAAAAGTATACTAATCATGATAAACATAAAGTTTAATTTAGACTCAAGTTTAACGAATTATGATATGCTCCATAATCGAGTACACAAAATATACTTGAAATTTTAATTAAATTACAAACGAGATTCATTAAAATTGGATTAACCGCATTTTGTTGATAAAAGTATACTAATCATAATAAACATAAAGTTTAATTTAGACCTCAAGTTTAACGAATTATGATATGCTCCATAATCGAGTACACAAAATATACCTGAAATTTAAATTAAATTACAAACGAGATTCATTAAAATTGGATTAACCGCATTTTGTTGATAAAAGTATACTAATCATAATAAACATAAAGTTTAATTTAGACCTTAAGTTTAACGAATTATTATATGCTCCATAATCGAGTACACAAAATATACCTGAAATTTAAATTAAATTACAAACGAGATTCATTAAAATTGGATTAACCGCATTTTGTTGATAAATGTATACTAATCATGATAAACATAAAGTTTAATTTAGACCTCAAGTTTAACGAATTATGATATGCTCCATAATCGAGTACACAAAATATACCTGAAATTTAAATTAAATTACAACGAGATTCATTAAAATTGCATTAACCGCATTTTGTTGATAAAAGTATACTAATCATAATTAACATAAACTTAATTTAGACCTCAAGTTTAACGAATTATGATTATTTTTGGTTGTTTATTTTTGGTTGAAACGGTTGTTTATCTGCTTGAGATTATCTAGATTTCAGCTTGAAATCATTCAAGCATCATTCTGAAACTATAAAATTGATGTATAAAGCATTATTGAATATTTCTATTATATATATTTGTTGCTTTCGTTTTCTAACATTTTTGGAATGTAAACTCTAGCGTACAGTTTTTTATTTTTATTATTTTTGTAAATTTTCAAATCTTGATCAAAAATGGTGATATCAAGATAAATATCTTCTTTTTTTGTTGTTCGAGGTATTAAATTTATATGTTCAATAATATTTTATATGTTTATAACCAATGCTGTAGTTCAACTGACGTTACTAAGAAGAATTGAGTTTATTTTTAAAATTATTTTAGTCTGGAAAATTAACAATCAAAACAGACCGAAATAAAAAGAAACTCTCTGTTTTTAATAAAGTTTTCAGTCTGAACAGTCCATAACAATGTAATATTAAACTATTATGCTGATAGTATATTATATTATATTATTAAAATGATAGTTTAAAACTTTTCTGAACTTTAACATAGTGTGCTTCTACTTTAACTTGTAAACTATCTTATATTCACTTTAGAAAAAAATGAAGTATAAAGAGTGCCACAAAAATGTAAAATAAAGATAAAACGTTAACTAAACTTAATATTGAATAACTATAATTACAGGGTTGCCAAATGTTTTTTGAGAAATTTCTTCCAGGTTTTCAAAAATACAAGTTTTTTGGGTCTATTTTAGTATAAAACTAAGTGTAAGGTAAAAAAATACTGTCTTATATAGTCTGGCAACATCGAAAAGATACTGTAAAGCTACAAACGTTTAAACAGTTGTCGTTACTTTTAAACGTGAGAATTCTCAAACAATGGTTTAATACACAATTGGTTATAACGTGAAACGAAAGCTGATTGTTATAAAAAGTCAAATCAAATACAAGTCAATAAGCGTAATCTTAAGTAAGAACGTGAAAGTTTTATACCGCATTTATTAAACTTGGTTTAAAATAGTTGATATGTTTCTAAATTTGAGTTTCATTATGTTCCAAAAAAGGTTTCAGATGGCAACTATTTTGTTAGCACTTCATAAAAAGTCTATCTCTATTAAGAATATTAAGCAACAGTTTAAAATTCTTTAAAGATTAAAGATGCAAGCAATCTGGAACTTTTAACTTGATACACTACTAATATCATGTTTCAACAAAAAATTTAAAACAAGGATTAGTAACAAAACTTTGTAGTAATTGTTTATTCAAACAAAAGAATCTAAACAACTCTACAACAAATAGTTTATATTTTTTCTAAGTAGTGTAATATTTCTTGAACGGTTTTCAACCGGTTGTTTGTAAAAATTTATAGTTAAAACAATGTAAGCATTATAATTTTTAAAAGTATAAAAATTTTATAATGTTTACCGTTTAAATTATGTGTGAAACTTGGTGGTCTTGGCTAGTTTTTATTTCAAGCAGAGAGCACAAAAGTGGTTTATATATGTTGAAAAAACTTTGCGCTTGCTCAAAAGAGCATAAATTTATAATATACCATACAATTTTTTGATTAAATGTATACGTAATAGTTATTTAAAACATAATGCCCTCCCTATCTAAGCACCAAATAAAACTAAAAAAATATAAAACTACCGTTATAATTAAAAATGTTTACTATTTTTACTTTAAGCGCCAGTAAAGTATGACCTTACATTAAGTAATACATTTATACCGATAGTTGAGAAGTTAACCACATATTTTACTTGTCCTAGTAACTACAAAAAAAGTTATATTGGTATTTGAGTTATGTAAAAACCATAGGAGTTGATTATATAAATACTATAATTCTAACTTTGAAAGCAAAAATTTCGGGCATTTTAAAATTTTGAAACTTACACTAGATATTTTGATTTGCAGATTAAGAGCACAAAAAAAGTTCTTAAGTGTATTTATTAGTAATTTTGAAACTTACACTAGATGTTATTGAGTTTCAAATGAAGAGCAAACAAAAAAAAAGGTCTTATGTATTTTAAATTGTAGTCTTGTTGGAGGGGGCAATAGCCTTTTTAATTTAAAACAGGCAATTTGAAAAATAAAGTTTTGGAAACCCTGAGCTAAATACTCTTTTCCAGAGTCTCAAGAGCAGGTCCAAAACCCTCCAGTATAACTTCGCAGCTTGCGACGAGCGGAGTTCTGACCTTCATCTGACGTCACTTCCAATTCTCTCAGTCCTTCGGTAATTTCCTGAATATCCTGATATTCCAGAACATCTTGTCAAAACAGAACAGTTCGTGTGAGTTAAAATTTGTGAAAAACATTTAAACTTTCCTGGTACCCAAGTAAAAGGTAACCAAAAAAGTTGCGACTCTTTAACCAAAAGGTTCTTCCAACACACCAACTTCTAGGAGCGAGTATTTTTAGCTTTACTTTTATCGCTCAATAAACAATATAATAATTTTGTTACAAAGTGTTTTATTTATTAAATTATACTAAAAAGTTGCTCTAAATAAAATCAAAGTAAAGTTGTAGAAGTAAATTAAGAAAATAATTTGTTACTGGAATGGAAGATATCAAAATTAAACTCTGTTTTAGCTTGTAAACATTGTTTAAAATAAAGTAAACGAAAAAAATTATTATCAAATATTTCATTTACCCAAGAAAAAAACAACACAACAAGAGCTTATATGTAAAATTAGTTAGAAATGAGTGTTATGTTGAGTGGAATAAAAGTTTTAACGAATATATAAATATTTTTTAAATTAAATAAAATGTGACCGTGCAGTAAGATAAAACTATACTGCAAATATAAGTTTTTATGTGAAAAAAAAAACTGCTATATTCTTGTAAGCTTTTTTGTGGGTACAGTTTTGGCATATCTGTTTATAAAACTGTTTGATTGTTTTAATAGTCATAAATAAATATTTTCTAACTCACAAAAACCGACATTAATAATAGATTTTACAAATAACAAATATAATAAGAAATTATAAGACTAGAAGTTTAAAAAAAAATTGTTTTACTCGTGAAAAATAACGCTCTTGTTCTATAATTCTCATTTTTCATCGTTAATATAAAGTTTTAGGTATTTTTTTGCATAGAATTTTATGCCCAAAATGATGGAGACATTTGTTTTTAAGTATTGGCAAGTTTAAAATAAAAATAAATAAAATTTCAAAAATAAAACTTACCTGTTCATTTTTATTCAATTTTGTTGCTCAAAAATTTGCATAAATTTTCATATTTATAGTTTTGTCTAGTTTTCAGATAATAACTACTTAAGCTTGTTTATATCAGTTAGGTAAACTTGCTGTTCTTATTATAACAAAACTGCTTATTGAGTTGAATACTTAAATTAATGAAAGTTTACAAAAATAATTCTAAATAAAATACTTTCAATAAACATTTGTGTTCAATTGTTTTGCTAAAATAATCAACTTAATTGTGTTTTGCTTGTTGAATAAATTCGTTTGTATACTCTTGTGTTATACATTTATTATTTTTAACAAGTTATATAGTTTTACATTTAACGTTTGTTTACCTTTATAAGTTTAATTGTTTATACAAAACCTTTAAATTTAAACATAAGTTTAAAACTGAAATTAAAAATGTAGCACAGATATTTGTTATCAACATAGTTCAAATATTAGCATCTGCTATTTATTTTAACTTTTATTTCATATGTTGTTGAAAAATATAAGTTTGAAAGATCCTCTAAAACAAGCAATAAATGTAATTTAAAGTTCTATTTTGCTTATTTTTCATGATTTTTATAAACTGTTTGGTGTTTTTTGAAGCAGGTGCTCAACATGATGGTAAATTTCATTTAAAATTAAAACCAGGTTTAAAAAAAACAAAAAGTTTTAAAACAGGTTAAAGTTTTCAAAGGTAGAGAAAATAAAATAAATTTTCCTGTTTAAATTTTCATTCAGTTTCCATAATTTATAATGACTACAGCTGGTTAGGTCTTAAGATAAAAACTGCTTTTTATAGAGTTTATTAATGTAATTAGTTCTTTAACAGTTTATTAAAGACTTTTTACTTTGCTAACAGTTTTAATAGTGTTTTGATAAGTATTAATATAGTTTGTAAAGTTAAGCTTAAACATTGGTGTCTGTATAAGTATTTATTCTCATACTTATTGCAACTAAATGTTCTCTTTAATACTAGAGTTAAGAATTATTTTATAAATAAGTATTACACTAATCAATAAGAAATAAGTTTTATTAACTAGTTTTAAGTAACTTTTAATGTAAATTATAGCTGTTAGCTCAAGTATTAAGTAAGATAATGTTAGGTTAGTGGGTTAGTTTTATCATTATGATTTAAATGACAAACATAAAATAGTTTTTGTATATAAAAAGTTAATCTTTACTTTAGTGAAACTTGAAAATAATACTGAAATAACTATGATAAAATGAAATACCTTTCGTTAAAACCTACATATAGCAATAAGTTCACATATATTTAATTTTGAATGTTACTGACTTAAGTATCATGATAAAGTTTATATGTAAGTTAAATGATAAGTAAAATGAGCAGGTTTTTCCATCAGGAACAGTATGTAATTTAAAAAACACAATACTATGATTACTTGTGTTACAGTTTTAAGAGTTCATTAAAAAAATTCTATTAGAGCTAAACTAGTTCAACTGTTCTGCAGCTCACAAGTTTTTATTCAAATAGCTTGAATTTAATACTGTTTTGAAAAGTAATTAAGTAAACAATAGTGTTCACAAGTTAAAAGTTCACATTATCAAGTTATTTGACTATAAATAGAAATACAGTCAAATCATATAGATAACTTTGTCAGTGTACACATCAAATAAAAACTAATTTTCTGTCAAGTAGTACACTTATCTATAAACTTGATGAAATGTTTTTATTGTATGCCATAACTTACATTAAACCTTTTAATTAAGTCAAATTAAGCTAAATTTAAGTCATGTAAAAATAAACTGTTGACCAAATTAAAAGTACAGAGTTTGTAAAATTAAGCTTTAATTGTGCGTAAATTTTATTCACATACTTGTTTTAAGGTGTTTTTAATACTAGAGTGATGTATTCTTTTATAAATATGTACACAAACCAACAGGTTTCCATAAAAAGTAGCTTACTAATCAATCACAAGTTTACTGTGATTGTATTAAATTAACGCCTTTATTTTAGTCATTTATATTTACTCATGTAAGTAATGTTTTGTTTAAGCAGTTAATGAATAGATACAAATGTATACCTTTAAACTAAAACAAAGATTTAAAGCTGAAATTAAAAATATTGCAGACATATTTGTTATGAACGCAGTTCGAATACTAGTATCTGCTGATTGTTTTTAAACCCTTTCATGCAAAAAGATACAAGTTTGAAAAATCAAACAATTCAAATTCAAAGCTTTGAAGTTTTTAATCCTTATTTTTCATCCTTTTTATAAAGTGTTTGGTGTTTTTTGAAGCAGAAATTCGGCGCTTGACATGATGGTAAATATTATTTTTGAAAAAAACTAGGTTTAAAAAAATTATAGCGAAAAGTTTAAAATCAGCTTAAAACTTTCTAAGTGAGAGAAGAGAGAACCCGTGTATGTCACCAAGCGAATTTTTTGCACCAAAGTTTTTATTTGTTACGTAATTATAAAAAATTGTGTTTGCAGAAATTTTTCATGAAAATTGCATTCATTAGTAAAATGTTTTCTTACTGGTAGCAGCTCTTGTCATTTTTTTCTAAACTTTACTTCATAAATTATTTTAGAGTTTACCTTCTATATATTTTTTTTAAGTAATAAAAGGTAGTAAAAGCAGATACATAAAATCAATTACTTGGTTTGAAAAAAAATCAGCATTGTCTTTAACAGTTGAAACTGTTTATGCTTGAAAAAGGTACATAAAACAAATTGTGATGCCTGTATGTTTTAAAAGTATCTTGAATCAACAGTCTTCTACTCTAACCATGTGACTCATTATCTTTTTTTTTCATGACTTAAGAGAAAAGTCTTTATCTTTATGTTGAAATAAGTGTCTCAAATCAACAGTCTGCTACATTATATTAGTAATCCTTTGTATCTATTTAATCATAGTTGCACTGAAAAGTTTTTATTAAGCACAAACAAATTGGGCATCTTCTATTTTAATTGTTAAATTATTTTAGAGTTTACCTTTTTATATGTTTTTTTTAAGTAATTAAAGGTACTAAAAGCAGATAAATCAAATCAATTACTTGGTTTGAAAAAAATCAGCATTGTCTTTAACAGCTGAAACTTAAACTGTTTATGCTTGAAAAAAATGTACATAAAACAAATTGATAATGTCTGTATGTTTAATAAGTATCTTGAATCAACAGTCTTCTACTCAAACCATGTGATTCATTACCTTTTTTTCATGATTTCAGAGAAAAGTCTTTATCTTTATGTTGAAAAAGTGTCTCAAATCAACAGTCTGCTACAATTTATTAGTAATCCTGTGTTTCTATTTAATCATAGTTGCACTGAAAGGTTTTTATTAAGCACAAGCAAATTGGGCATCTTCTATTTTGATTCTACAGCAATCATCTATACCATATTCTTGCCACTGACCTTCTTGTGGCAATTTAAATATCAGGTCTGTTCTTGGTTTACTGCTCTTACTGAGGTAAGTGCTTTATATGTTATACAAAATAGTTAATGTTAAGATGATAAATGTCATATAAGATAATTTTTTAGGGTTGCCAACACTTAATTTATTAGTAGTGCTCAGGTTTTAATACTTGATAATTAGTTGTTTCATTAAATATTGTCGTTAATTTTGTAAATGTAGAATACCATTAGTATAAATTAGTGCTCAAAATCGACTGATATCAAGTATAAGTGAAGTACATAACACATTAGCAGTGCTGCTTAGTTTCTAATTTTAATAAAGTTAAGATGAAATTTGGTTTAATAGAGTACAGTTTTTGAATAAAAGAGTGGCAGCCCTGGTACTTATAAATGCATGTCATAAAATTATGAATTAATTACAATGAAAGTTTTAGATTAAAAAATATCCTATAGAGTATAGTGTTTCTAAAGTGTGTGAAAGTAACTAAAGAGCTGTTACTATTAAACATTATTAGCTTTTCTATATGTCTAAAGTTATGTGTTGTTAATCTTTATAAATAAATTTCAATATAAATGTTCAATTATCAATATAGAGCTAAAAATCAAGCTGATATAAGTCTGAATGTTACAAGCTTTAAAGTTAAGTAGTTAATTTGCACACTTAACATTGATGTTAATTTCTAAAGTAAATGTTTTGTTATTATAATGTTTTTATCCACTAAGAAATTAAAGCTATAGTGTAAAATGATTCTGTATAAGTGACATATTTTGTTACCTGTGAACATATAGGAACACAAACAACATTCAGGCAGCTTGATCAACTGCCTGATGTTTAGTGTTTTTATATGTTTACATAACTAAGTTAGATAAGAGTCTGGTTTGTTTCAGTCACTTGTAATGATTATAGTTAACAGTAATAATAAAATTCAAAGTTTTGTTATGATAAGAAAACTGTAACTAGCTGACAAAAACCAGACTGTTATATGACTATGTATGATCTTTATAAAAAGACTATATTGTACAGATATTTTAAACTTATTTTTTTAGAGTACTTGAAAATAGTCTTTGTTTTGAATTTTAATTGTGACATTATAAAATATTATATCATAAGCTTGACACAATGTGTAGCATTAAATAATTGCTAGTTTAATTCCAATAAATATGAAATTCCATATAAAATAAACACTTTGATATACTATTAGATAATGTCACCATAAAAGTTCTAAGAAAGACTATTTAAACAATTAATATGCAAGTATGCTAACCATTTTTTCTAAACATAAAACACTGTCAAAAACTATTGAAAACAAAAAGAAATATAATTTTCAGTTAAATATTTTTATAATTATATTGTATAGCAACTCTGTTGTTGGTTAATAGTTACTTAAAAAGAGTTTTTGACAGTAGTGGTTTAGATTTGAATATGTTAGTTGCATGTATAGAAATTGAATAAGGTAAGAATGTGTATATTTTAAGTGGGCCGGCTGCAGTTGTAAGGTTTTGTATGTGTTTTAAATCATAACATTATGCAAATGATGTAAAGTGATAAATCAGCAGAATGTTACCAAAATTTTAATACAAACCCTTTCCCTAACCCAAGTAATATATTAGCCAATCAGAAGCGACCTTAGAACTGCAGCCTTATAAGCCAACTTAGAACTATTTAAGATGCAAGTAGTTTTAAAATGAACAAAAAGTTCTTTATTGCTCACATAAAGGATTATGTCTAAACTGATACTGTAACCATTTAATTTAGGCTCTGAACCATAAGTTTAGAACGTGATTTTAATAAAATAAATACATCTATAAATATTAAGGCCCCCCACACAAATTTTTTCACAAATGGGGATTTCCCCAAAGTGAAAATGTGGGGGGAAAATTTTGAGATTGGTAAAAAAAATTATTTTAAAGGCATTTCGCCGGCTCCGCCGGCGAAAAATTTTTCACTTTTCTCCCAACCATTTTTTCTTAAAAACCTAATTACGCTTGGAGCCTAGTTAGTAAGCCTGACAGCCAAACCAGATAAAAGTGTGGTACTGAGCTCCAAGAAGTAGTTCGGTTTTGAGTTAAAGTGGTGGCGGACAGCTTTCGTTATTTGTGCATAAGTCCCTTCCGCTGCGAGTTCTCTTCGAGAACTCTTGCTCCAGGGACTTTTGCACAAATAACGAAAGCCGTCCTTTAGGCCGCGTCCTTATGCTGGTCGGCACCTAATTAGTTTTTTGTTTGATGTACGAGTAGTTACGCACAATTTTTTGGTATGTTATTTTTCTTTTAAACTCAATATTAACACATATAAATTACAAGTAAAGTTTTATGTTTTATAGTATGTATCTTTGGTGTCGTACTACAAACGCTACAGATTTGTAGTAGACAGCCTGGTATTATTCTATAATAAACACTTCAACTTACTTTGTAATTTTATTTATCAGGATCATTTTATTGTCGTCATTTAACTAATTACATTGTTACACAGTATTAAATACCTAGTATGTCTAGTAAATAAAATTACATCTTAGTTTGTTTGTGTATAGAGGTCAATTGAAAGTTAGTTATGGCAAGTTTGTAATACATCAAAGCTAATCATTTGTTTAGTTGTTATGGCATTTATAATTATTCTACTAAAACTTATATGTTAAGTAACATTCTGTAGTAGGTACATTGAATTAATTTATATTACATTTAACATTTGGTATATGTCTATTTCAAGTTGGACCACTGAATTGATTATATTTATTATTACTTTGTTGATCAGCAGGTCTGATAACTCTTTTGTTGGTTACTTGATAAACTATACAAAGTAAGTGAGTACATTAACTTCTCGTTTTAATTAGTATCGTTGTCACTCCACAACAACTTAAATTTTGGAAAATCTACGCTAAAGTTTTCCATTTACACAAGTAAGTATTTACGTCTTAACTTGTATAAAACAGTTTAGGCATTTTTTAAATTAGACTCTAATAAATCAGACTGTTTTTGTCCACGATTTTTCAAGTAATTATGTAATATTTTTCATTTTTACCTTTTTACTATTATTACGTCATCACTTTGTAGTCTTATACAGTTTAAAACTTAGTTTAGCATAAATTTCACTTACACTTTAGTTGTATGTTATGGTATGTTTTATAAATTATTTAATTGCTCTATATTTTTAAGTTGAATAAAGCAACTTATATAGTAATGAATAACACAAACTATATGTCCATGTATTGGATAATGTGCATCTTAATTAAACTAACAGATACAAATATATATGGCAATTAGCTCTTAAATATTTTTTTACTGCTGTATATAAATAAATCTAATTTTTATATGATTTACATGATCGTTTCTAGTTTTATATCACAAACAACATATGTATTTAGCTATAAACTTAAAACATTAAACTGTTTCTTTTAAGTAATAATTACAGTTCAAATAAAATTCCATTTAGAGCCTTTATGAGTTTAAAGGTCTCTATTAGATTTAACCATTATATATGACTTTATTACCACCGTATGTGTTAAAATAAATAAACAATGGTAGGTACCAGCTCTGTACTTTTGATAAAATAAATCAAATACCGTTACACCGACTAAGTACCATTATAATTTTAAGTTTTTATTTTTAGTTATATTTTAATAACAATTATTTAGTGCCATCTAAGCCAAGGTTTTGGTCTACAGGGTTTTTTATGTGTATCATATACAATGCTTTCTAATGTCTTATATCTAAGCATAAATTTGCTGTTAATTAGTTTGAAAGACATTAATATCCTTACTTACCTATGTTTTGAAGTACATCTACTAAGTTTAAGTGTTTTAAAGTATCTTTTTTTTCTCAGTTAACCTTAACACCTTTCATTATTTTTAAAAAATCAAATCATTTCGTCTATGTAAAATGAAGGGTAAACTTGGTCTTTTAACTGTAGAAACGCCTGGGATTAATGTAGTTCAGCCTTACATTCTTTATTATACTTCGGCTTAATTAGACATTACAATCAATAATCTTAAATTTATCAGCATTATAAGCAACCACGTGAATTTATTTGACATAAAAGTCCAGGCAGGTAAATTAGAATTCCTGGCATTGATGATTTAAAAATTTAGATATTCTACCACATTTTATTCATACCCATATAATTTTTCATTACTGGCTGGTTCAACAAAATATCAAAACGACAACGTAAATGCTTGTGATGTTTTTAAACTTTGCTTTGTGATATAAATACTGTTATTAATGTTGATTTTAATTTTGAAATATACCTCCTTTGCTTTAGTTCTGATTTTCGATAATATATAAACTGTTAGGTTATATTTGCATCTGTTTTGCCATAATAGCTAATTAAAGCTGGATAACTTTGTTTAATTTATAAAGTTTTAATACTTTAAATGTACAAAAAAAGTTTTGCTGAATTTTTCTTATTATCAAAGCATTTAATCAGTTTTGTTCTTTTAAATTAGATTTAAGCAACAAAAATCAAAACTGCTTTAATAAGTACACTTGCTCTGCTTATGCAGCTTTTGAATGGAAAACTTTCAAGTATTGAAATTCACGTAAACGTTATGTGTAAAAAAAAACAGTCTTATCTTTGTAAATATGTTTCAAATAAAAAATAATAGCAATTTACAGAAAGGTAAACTAATAAGTACTAAATGAACTTATATAAATCTAAAGTTTTTAAACTTTATATACCAGCATCGAAGTCAACAAGCAAGTGGTTGTGTGGTTCAGCGATCGCCGACCTTGTGCGTGAGCGGAAGGTCGCGAGATCGAGTCCGGTGGTAATCAGTTTTGTTGATAAAATTTATCAAAATTTTAGGTTTAATTAGTCAGCATCTTAAGTTATTCTTTAACTTTACTATGTACAAAATTATTTCGTTTTTACAACTATAATTCCGTAACAGAAGGTATTTACAAATATCAACAAATAGAATAAACTTAATTCAAAAAACATAAACTGAATAGAAATAGTTCTAATTTCATTAAAAACAAACACAAAGAACTGAAATATGCTTAGGAAAGTTGTTAGAAAAGTTATGCCTTGGTGTTAATTTTTCTGTGTTGACTTAGATGATTTGAAGAAACTTTCACCTTACCTCAAACCGTTTTTCTAATTTCCACGCCAGTGCAAAATGGGATCCAATAAAAGCGACCTTGGAGTTTTAAGCTGATTTATTTTAAATGTGGCTACACACAAACAGATTGTGAACATTTTGAAACGACTCAAATGAAGTTTTGTTGAGGAATTTTTGATTTTATGACTTTTTGTAAGTTTTCCATTTTTTTTTCGGAAAATGAGCAATGATACCAAAAAGCTTTCTTTGAATATGTTAAGAAAAAAAATTACTGACCAACGGTAAGGGTTGCGATTAGATTAATAGTAAAACTAACTGACTGTGCAATAGTGTGTTAACAAGTGAACTGTCTTTGAAAGGTATAAAAATCATCAAAAATTGTTTAATGTTGTATTTATACACTACTTTTTGATACAGCTTCAAATTAACTCCATTGTGCTTATTCCAATAAAATATTTTGGGTTCGAGTTTTATTGATAGTTGCCAAAACATCGATTATGAAAACAATTTTGTTATGTATACTCGAAAATTTAATGGCATCCAAGTGGAATCATGGCGGAGAGGTCACCACTGGTGCCTTCCAATCCAGAGACCCGAGTTCGAGTCCGCACTGCAAAACTTTTTAACTAACAAAATTTCGTTGACTTTTTTAATCTTATTTTTTTAGTTTAACTATTTTCAATAACTAAGAATTTTTACTTTAATTAGCATCTATGTTACAGCTCCTAAAAGGTAGGTTACTTTTCTTCATTTCTATTTTTTTTGTGAATTATTTTCTTGTTTTATAGTTAGTATATATAATGCTGATACTATTTATCTTTTAAACTAATAATATTAAATAATATAACAAAGTTAATTTTATAAATATTTATTAAAAACGAATAACTGAATTAACAGCTAAGGCGGTAAAAATTAACAATAAATCACAAGAGTATAAAAAAAAAATATCTGATAAAGAAGGGGATCACAATTCTGAAGTCTGAAATTAATTTGTAAAAGTTATTCAGAGAAACTTGAGAAGAGCTGATTAATGTAGTACAACTGTACAGACAATAACACAATTATTGCAATTAGAAAAACGACTTGGTTTATGCCACTTAGACAGAAACTAAGCTAAAATTCTCCATTTACATAAGAGAGTATTTATGTCTTAAATTGTATAAATAAAGTTTGGACATCTTTTAAATTAGACACTTTAAAAATACCGTTTTTGTCCACAAATTTTCAGGTAATTTTGTAAAGTTTTTTGTTTTCACCTACTTACAATTATTACGTCATGACCCTGCAGTCGCATACAGTAAAAACTTTGTAATTTTTACATTTACTTTAGTTGTATATGGATATATTTTTTGGATTATAAATTATTAAATTTGTTTCAAATAAGACTAATATAATTGTATGTACATAACAAGTGTTGGATAAGGTGTATCTTAGTTAAACTAACAGACACAAACATATATGGAAATAATCTCCTAAATATTTTGCTGCTGCGTATAAAAGAATCTAATTTTTCAATTACAATCAAATCTTAATAATACTTAATCATTAATTATCATATTGTTGCGCTGGTTTATGTGATTGTTTCTAGTTTTATATCACTAACAGCATATGTATTTAACTGTAAATTTTTCTGATTATCAAAGCATTAAATAAGTTTTGTTCTTTTCGTTTAGACTTAAGCAACAAAAATCAAAACTGCCTTTAATACACTTGCTATGTTTATGCAAGAGCTTAATAAACTTGTTTAAAATTAATGTATTCTATATTTTTCGCACTTACGACGTCTTTTACCGAAACATAGGTTGCATCATAAAGTATTGAATGAATAAAATATAATATTTCTTCTCAAGTAATTGAGATCTCTTTATTTGTTTTGTAAAAATCAAAGCATAAAGTACTTTATTAACTTTATATACCATCATTGAATCCAATCTACAAGTGGCAGTGTGGTTCAGCGATTGTCAACCCGCTCTAAGAGCCGTAGGTAGTGAGATCGAATCCAGCGATCAGCAGTTTTTGCTGATAAATTTTTAGCCAATTATTTCAGCTTAAATTGTCCAGTATCTTATGTCTTTGTATCGGTATAGTATCTTTAACCTTTTTATGTACAAATGTAGCTTGTACAAGAGATATGACTAAACTATAAACGATTTAATTTCAAAAAGTGCGTTCTTACAGTTGTTCTTCCGGGACAGAATGTTTTTATAAATATCAACGAATAGAATTCAAACATTGAATAAAATAAATTTAACGTCATTATAAACAAACACAAAGAACTGAAATAGTCTAAATTTTAAAACATCAAAACTGTTTTCCTTGTAACGTCTTAAGCTTTTTATTTACATCAATAGCAATAAAGTTTGTTTGTATTTATACATGACTTTTTGGTACAGCTTCAAATTAACTCCATTGTGCTTATTCCAATAAAATATTTTGGGTTTCATTGATAGTTGCCAAACTTTATATTCAATTTTAGGCATAAGCACTATAGATTTGTGAACAATTTGATGATATAATAAACTAATTAAGTTATATGCACTTAAGCATTGTTTTGTAACTGAAGATGTTTTGTATAAATAAACATTGTACAAAAGCTATAATGAAAAACATAAAACGTTTAAAACTTTTCAGAAATGTTTATAATGATAAGTATATTTTTATCAAAAAAATGTGCTTAAAGCAATTTTAATGAATCTCGTTTGTAATTTAGTTTAAATTTCAAGCATATTTTGTGATACTTGATAATGGAGTATCTTATAATTTCTTAAACTTGAGGTCTAAATTAAACTTTATATTTTTAATGATTAGTATGTTTTGACTAAAAAAAATAAATAAACGAATAACTTGTTATAAAACTCATAAAAAAATTCTCACGTAGTTTTATGTAACTATTAAAACGGATAATAAACTGATTTTTTATTTTTTATTCAACAACAACATCTAAACTTCATTCTATTTTTCTGACAGGTTTAGATAAACTTGTATTATCCTTGTCGATTTTAAAAGAATAAAATGGAAGGTGAATTTTGTTGATTTTTTTTTAACTTCTAAATATAAATAAATAATCTTAATGAAAATAAACTTTCAAATAATTAATTTTTGTCTTTTTTAAAACAGATAGTAAATACTATTAGCATTTTTTTTCTTGCTTTAAATTAAAACCGTTGGAGTTAAGTATGTATTTAGACAAAAATAGTTTATTATTTTAATCATCTAAACTTTCTATAATTCAAAATATACATTTTTATTCATAAAAATTCAACATATTTTAACTAATTGTGAGTATATTTAAACATGCTGAATTGTTTAGTACTTACAAGTGTATGTATTAATAAATTATTTATTTTTATTTCAACTTTTATTCTAAATCTGTAGTACAGAAACAAAAAACCTGTTTTTTATTGAGATTTTATTTGTTTCCTGAAGTAAAATAAACAAAAAATGTTAGCCTTTTACTATTTCGTGTTTTTTATTATTTTTGAGAAAAAAATTGGTATACTATATCTTTACTTTTAAACTTATAATTTAGACAACTATTGAAAAAATTTACGAACGTAAGCATTGTTAAATAAAACAGTATTTAGTATTATTGTTTGAGTTAATTTTGTTGTTTTTAGTGGCGTAATTATTTAGTATCACAAAACCAGGCTTCGTTAAATTTACATAATTCTAACAAACGGTTAAACAATCGACAACTGAGAAACATGTTTTCGGTCTTTACACCTTGTTAAACGCAAGGATCGAAATAGATTATTTAGAAATTTTATATTGTTTAACACTTCATTAGACGTCTACTTGAGCTGCCTTGAAACGGTTGTTTATCTGCTTGAGATTATCTAGATTTCAGCTTGAAATCATTCAAGCATTCATTCTGAAACTATAAAATTGATGTATAAAGCATTATTGAATATTTCTATTATATATATTTGTTGCTTTCGTTTTCTAACATTTTTGGGATGTAAACTCTAGCGTACAGTTTTTTATTTTTATTATTTTTGTAAATTTTCAAATCTTGATCAAAAATGGTGATATCAAGATAAATATCTTCTTTTTTGTTGTTCGAGGTATTAAATTTATATGTTCAATAATATTTTATATGTTTATAACCAATGCTGTAGTTCAACTGACGTTACTAAGAAGAATTGAGTTTATTTTTGAAAATTATTTTAGTCTGGAAAATTAACAATTAAAACAGACCGAAATAAAAAAGAAACTCTCTGTTTTAATAAAGTTTTCAGTCTGAACAGTCCATAACAATGTAATATTAAACTATTATGCTGATAGTATATTATATTATATTATTAAAATGATAGTTTAAACTTTTCTGAACTTTAACATAGTGTGCTTCTACTTTAACTTGTAAACTATCTTATATTCACTTTAGAAAAAAATGAAGTATAAAGAGATGCCACAAAAATGTAAAATAAAGATAAAACGTTAACTAAACTTAATATTGAATAACTATAATTACAGGGTTGCCAAATGTTTTTGAGAAATTTCTTCCAGGTTTTCAAAAATACAAGTTTTTGGGTCTATTTTAGTATAAAACTAAGTGTAAGGTAAAAAAATACTGTCTTATATAGTCTAGCAACATCGAAAAGATACTGTAAAGCTACAAACGTTTAAACAGTTGTCGTTACTTTTATAAACGTGAGAATTCTCAAACAATGGTTTAATACACAATTGGTTATAACGTGAAACGAAAGCTGATTGTTATAAAAAGTCATGTCAAATCAAATACAAAGTCAATAAGCGTAATCTTAAGTAACAACGAGAAAGTTTTATACCGCATTTATTAAACTTGATTAAAAGTAGTTGATATGTTTCTAAATTTAAGTTTCATTATGTTCCAAAAAAGGTTTCAGATGGCAACTATTTTGTTAGCACTTCATAAAAAGTCTATCTCTATTAAGAATATTAAGCAACAGTTTAAATTCTTTAAAGATTAAAGATGCAAGCAATCTGGAACTTTTAACTTGATACACTACTAATATCATGTTTCAACAAAAAATTTAAAACAAGGATTAGTAACAAAACTTTGTAGTAATTGTTTATTCAAACAAAAGAATCTAAACAACTCTACAACAAATAGTTTATATTTTTCTAAGTAGTGTAATATTTCTTGAACGGTTTTCAACCGGTTGTTTGTAAAAATTTATAGTTAAAACAATGTAAGCATTATAATGTTTAAAAGTATAAAAATTTTATAATGTTTACCGTTTAAATTATGTGTGAAACTTGGTGGTCTTGGCTAGTTTTATTTCAAGCAGAGAGCACAAAATTGGTTTATATATGTTGAAAAAATTTTGCGCTTGCTCAAAAGAGCATAAATTTATAATATACCATTCAATTTTTTGCTTAATTGTATACGTAATAGTTATTTAAAACATAATGCCCTTTCTATCTAAGCACCAAATAAAACTAAAAAATATAAAACTACCGTTATAATTAAAAATGTTTACTATTTTTACTTTAAGCGCCAGTAAAGTATGACCTTACATTAAGTAATACATTTATACCGATAGTTGAGAAGTAAACCACGTGTTATACTTGTTCTATCAGCACGACCTAAAAGGATGGAAGCTCTATTCACGCGAATAATATATAAAAATGGACATACCAAGATGAGTAAGAGAAATAAAAAAAAACACTTTAAATGAGTTAGTAAATGTAAAGTGAAACCGTAATTAATATAAATAAAAATAGTAAAATGAGTCATAACAGTTATTAATATTTAAAATCATCACAAACTCAACCCTTAATCGTTTTTATATTGTTTCTAAAATTTTTATTGTATTTATTTATTATTTTTTATAAGTATACATTAAAAAAAATCAACAATTACAAACACAGTAAAGCAAGAAAAAGCATTTAAACGTAAATAAAGTATGATTTTCATCCCTTTTTCTTCTTCGGTTAAATAAAATGTAATTTTTTCATTGGTCAATTTACTTTACTATTTGTTGATGTCATCATATATATTATCATTATATCGTTTTATTGTTATAAAAAATTCATATGTAGGTCTAACTAATACCTTCCAACACTTATTTTTTTGAAAAATATCAAGCTAGATTTTGAGATATAGCTAAAATATAGATTAAAATACAGTAGTTTTTGATAACAAAGTAAAAAAATTTGAATATTAAAACGCATTTGAAATGTGTAGTAACTTTTGAGTTGTGGCTAGATATAATTATTTTACGAAATTGAATAACTGTGCACCCTTCATAATCATATGGCATAAAAATCTCCTAAACAAAATATAATTAAGTTTTAGTAAAAAATATGACAACTTTGTTAAACAAAAACTTAAAAATATTAGTAGACCACTAAATTAGTTGTAAGTTAATCGAGTATGCTTTTCATCTTCGTTTTTACATTAATTATTATACGTAAAACATTATAATACATTAAAAGTTTTTTTTTTACTATAAATAACTTCGCAGCTTGCAGTATAGCTTAACAGTATAACTTCGCAGCTTGCGACGAGCGGAGTTCTGACCCTCATCTGACGTCACATCCAATTCTCTCAGTTCTTCGGTAATTTCCTGAATATCCTGATATTCCAGAACATCTTGTCAAAACAGAACAGTTCGTGTGAGTTAAAATTTGTGAAAAACATTTAAACTTTCCTGGTACCCAAGTAAAAAGTAACCAAAAAAGTTGCGACTCTTTAACCAAAAGGTTCTTCCAACACACCAACTTCTAGGAGCGAGTATTTTTAGCTTTACTTTTATCGCTCAATAAACAATATAATAATTTTGTTACAAAGTGTTTTATTTATTAAATTATACTAAAAAGTTGCTCTAAATAAAATCAAAGTAAAGTTGTAGAAGTAAATTAAGAAAATAATTTGTTACTGGAATGGAAGATATCAAAATTAAACTCTGTTTTAGCTTGTAAACCATTGTTTAAAATAAAGTAAACGAAAAAAATTATTATCAAATATTTCATTTACCCAAGAAAAAAACAACACAACAAGAGCTTATATGTAAAATTAGTTAGAAATTAGTGTTATGTTGAGTGGAATAAAAGTTTTAACGAATATATAAATATTTTTTAAATTAAATAAAATGTGACCGTGCAGTAAGATAAAACTATACTGCAAATATAAGTTTTTATGTGAAAAAAAAAACTGCTATATTCTTGTAAGCTTTTTTGTGGGTACAGTTTTGGCATATCTGTTTATAAAACTGTTTGATTGTTTTAATAGTCATAAATAAATATTTTCTAACTCACAAAAACCGACATTAATAATAGATTTTACAAATAACAAATATAATAAGAAATTATAAGACTAGAAGTTTAAAAAAAAATTGTTTTACTCGTGAAAAATAACGCTCTTGTTCTATAATTCTCATTTTTCATCGTTAATATAAAGTTTTAGGTATTTTTTTGCATAGAATTTTATGCCCAAAATGATGGAGACATTTGTTTTTAAGTATTGGCAAGTTTAAAATAAAAATAAATAAAATTTCAAAAATAAAACTTACCTGTTCATTTTTATTCAATTTTGTTGCTCAAAAATTTGCATAAATTTTCATATTTATAGTTTTGTCTAGTTTTCAGATAATAACTACTTAAGCTTGTTTATATCAGTTAGGTAAACTTGCTGTTCTTATTATAACAAAACTGCTTATTGAGTTGAATACTTAAATTAATGAAAGTTTACAAAAATAATTCTAAATAAAATACTTTCAATAAACATTTGTGTTCAATTGTTTTGCTAAAATAATCAACTTAATTGTGTTTTGCTTGTTGAATAAATTCGTTTGTATACTCTTGTGTTATACATTTATTATTTTTAACAAGTTATATAGTTTTACATTTAACGTTTGTTTACCTTTATAAGTTTAATTGTTTATACAAAACCTTTAAATTTAAACATAAGTTTAAAACTGAAATTAAAAATGTAGCACAGATATTTGTTATCAACATAGTTCAAATATTAGCATCTGCTATTTGTTTTAACTTTTATTTCATATGTTGTTGAAAAATATAAGTTTGAAAGATCCTCTAAAACAAGCAATAAATGTAATTTAAAGTTCTATTTTGCTTATTTTTCATGATTTTTATAAACTGTTTGGTGTTTTTTGAAGCAGGTGCTCAACATGATGGTAAATTTCATTTAAAATTAAAACCAGGTTTAAAAAAAACAAAAAGTTTTAAAACAGGTTAAAGTTTTCAAAGGTAGAGAAAATAAAATAAATTTTCCTGTTTAAATTTTCATTCAGTTTCCATAATTTATAATGACTACAGCTGGTTAGGTCTTAAGATAAATACTGCTTTTTTATAGAGTTTATTAATGTAATTAGTTCTTTAACAGTTTATTAAAGACTTTTTACTTTGCTAACAGTTTTAATAGTGTTTTGATAAGTATTAATATAGTTTGTAAAGTTAAGCTTAAACATTGGTGTCTGTATAAGTATTTATTCTCATACTTATTGCAACTAAATGTTCTCTTTAATACTAGAGTTAAGAATTATTTTATAAATAAGTATTACACTAATCAATAAGAAATAAGTTTTATTAACTAGTTTTAAGTAACTTTTAATGTAAATTATAGCTGTTAGCTCAAGTATTAAGTAAGATAATGTTAGGTTAGTGGGTTAGTTTTATCATTATGATTTAAATGACAAACATAAAATAGTTTTTGTATATAAAAAGTTAATCTTTACTTTAGTGAAACTTGAAAATAATACTGAAATAACTATGATAAAATGAAATACCTTTCGTTAAAACCTACATATAGCAATAAGTTCACATATATTTAATTTTGAATGTTACTGACTTAAGTATCATGATAAAGTTTATATGTAAGTTAAATGATAAGTAAAATGAGCAGATTTTTCCATCAGGAACAGTATGTAATTTAAAAACACAATACTATGATTACTTGTGTTACAGTTTTAAGAGTTCATTAAAAAATTCTATTAGAGCTAAACTAGTTCAACTGTTCTGCAGCTCACAAGTTTTTATTCAAATAGCTTGAATTTAATACTGTTTTGAAAAAGTTAATTAAGTAAACAATAGTGTTCACAAGTTAAAAGTTCACATTATCAAGTTATTTGACTATAAATAGAAATACAGTCAAATCATATAGATAACTTTGTCAGTGTACACATCAAATAAAAACTATTTTTCTGTCAAGTAGTACACTTATCTATAAACTTGATGAAATGTTTTTATTGTATGCCATAACTTACATTAAACTTTTTAATTAAGTCAAATTAAGCTAAATTTAAGTCATGTAAAAATAAACTGTTGACCAAATTAAAAGTACAGAGTTTGTAAAATTAAGCTTTAATGTGTGCGTAAATTTTTATTCACATACTTGTTTTAAGGTGTTTTTAATACTAGAGTGATGTATTCTTTTATAAATATGTACACAAACCAACAGGTTTCCATAAAAAGTAGCTTACTAATCAATCACAAGTTTACTGTGATTGTATTAAATTAACGCCTTTATTTTAGTCATTTATATTTACTCATGTAAGTAATGTTTTGTTTAAGCAGTTAATGAATAGATACAAATGTATACCTTTAAACTAAAACAAAGATTTAAAGCTGAAATTAAAAATATTGCAGACATATTTGTTATGAACGCAGTTCGAATACTAGTATCTGCTGATTGTTTTTAAACCCTTTCATGCAAAAAGATACAAGTTTGAAAAATCAAACAATTCAAATTCAAAGCTTTGAAGTTTTTAATCCTTATTTTTCATCCTTTTTATAAAGTGTTTGGTGTTTTTTGAAGCAGAATTCGGCGCTTGACATGATGGTAAATATTATTTTTGAAAAAAACTAGGTTTAAAAAAATTATAGCGAAAAGTTTAAAATCAGCTTAAAACTTTCTAAGTGAGAGAAGAGAGAACCCGTGTATGTCACCAAGCGAATTTTTTGCACCAAGTTTTTATTTGTTACGTAATTATAAAAAATTGTGTTTGCAGAAATTTTTCATGAAAATTGCATTCATTAGTAAAATGTTTTCTTACTGGTAGCAGCTCTTGTCATTTTTTTTTTAAACTTTACTTTCATAAATTATTTTAGAGTTTACCTTCTATATATTTTTTTTAAGTAATAAAAGGTAGTAAAAGCAGATACATAAAATCAATTACTTGGTTTGAAAAAAAATCAGCATTGTCTTTAACAGTTGAAACTTAAACTGTTTATGCTTGAAAAAGGTACATAAAACAAATTGTGATGCCTGTATGTTTTAAAAGTATCTTGAATCAACAGTCTTCTACTCTAACCATGTGACTCATTATCTTTTTTTTTCATGACTTAAGAGAAAAGTCTTTATCTTTATGTTGAAAAAGTGTCTCAAATCAACAGTCTGCTACAATTTATTAGTAATCCTGTGTTTCTATTTAATCATAGTGATTCTACAGCAATCATCTATACCATATTCTTGCCACTAACCTTCTTGTGGCAATTTAAATATCAGGTCTGTTCTTGGTTTACTGCTCTTACTGAGGTAAGTGCTTTATATGTTATACAAAATAGTTAATGTTAAGATGATAAATGTCATATAAGATAATTTTTTAGGGTTGCCAACACTTAATTTATTAGTAGTGCTCAGGTTTTAATACTTGATAATTAGTTGTTTCATTAAATATTGTCGTTAATTTTGTAAATGTAGAATACCATTAGTATAAATTAGTGCTCAAAATCGACTGATATCAAGTATAAGTGAAGTACATAACACATTAGCAGTGCTGCTTAGTTTCTAATTTTAATAAAGTTAAGATGAAATTTGGTTTAATAGAGTACAGTTTTTGAATAAAAGAGTGGCAGCCCTGGTACTTATAAATGCATGTCATAAAATTATGAATTAATTACAATGAAAGTTTTAGATTAAAAAATATCCTATAGAGTATAGTGTTTCTAAAGTGTGTGAAAGTAACTAAAGAGCTGTTACTATTAAACATTATTAGCTTTTCTATATGTCTAAAGTTATGTGTTGTTAATCTTTATAAATAAATTTCAATATAAATGTTCAATTATCAATATAGAGCTAAAAATCAAGCTGATATAAGTCTGAATGTTACAAGCTTTAAAGTTAAGTAGTTAATTTGCACACTTATAGAGACACATTGATGTTAATTTCTAAAGTAAATGTTTTGTTATTATAATGTTTTTATCCACTAAGAAATTAAAGCTATAGTGTAAAATGATTCTGTATAAGTGACATATTTTGTTACCTGTGAACATATAGGAACACAAACAACATTCAGGCAGCTTGATCAACTGCCTGATGTTTAGTGTTTTTATATGTTTACATAACTAAGTTAGATAAGAGTCTGGTTTGTTTCAGTCACTTGTAATGATTATAGTTAACAGTAATAATAAAATTCAAAGTTTTGTTATGATAAGAAAACTGTAACTAGCTGACAAAAACCAGACTGTTATATGACTATGTATGATCTTTATAAAAAGACTATATTGTACAGATATTTTAAACTTATTTTTTTAGAGTACTTGAAAATAGTCTTTGTTTTGAATTTTAATTGTGACATTATAAAATATTATATCATAAGCATTTGTTTTATCTTCACTTGACACAATGTGTAGCATTAAATAAGTTGTTTTTTGTTAGTTTAATTCCAATAAATATGAAATTCCATATAAAATAAACACTTTGATATACTATTAGATAATGTCACCATAAAAGTTCTAAGAAAGACTATTTAAACAATTAATATGCAAGTATGCTAACCATTTTTTCTAAACATAAAACACTGTCAAAAACTATAATTTTCAGTTAAATATTTTTATAATTATATTGTATAGCAACTCTGTTGTTGGTTAATAGTTACTTAAAAAGAGTTTTTGACAGTAGTGGTTTAGATTTGAATATGTTAGTTGCATGTATAGAAATTGAATAAGGTAAGAATGTGTATATTTTAAGTGGGCCGGCTGCAGTTGTAAGGTTTTGTATGTGTTTTAAATCATAACATTATGCAAATGATGTAAAGTGATAAATCAGCAGAATGTTACCAAAATTTTAATACAAACCCTTTCCCTAACCCAAGTAATATATTAGCCAATCAGAAGCGACCTTAGAACTGCAGCCGCACCTTATAAGCCAACTTAGAACTATTTAAGATGCAAGTAGTTTTAAAATGAACAAAAAGTTCTTTATTGCTCACATAAAGGATTATGTCTAAACTGATACTGTAACCATTTAATTTAGGCTCTGAACCATAAGTTTAGAACGTGATTTTAATAAAATAAATACATCTATAAGAAGTAATATATTAAGGCCCCCCACACAATTTTTTTCACAAATGGGGATTTCCCCAAAGTGAAAATGTGGGGGGGAAAATTTTTGAGATTGATAAAAAAAATTATTTTAAAGGCATTTCGCCGGCTCCGCCGGCGAAAAATTTTTCACTTTTTCTTAAAAACCTAATTACGCTTGGAGCCCAGTTAGTAAGCCTGACAGCCAAACCAGATAAAAGTGTGGTACTGAGCTCCAAGAAGTAGTTCGGTTTTGAGTTAAAGTGGTGGCGGACAGCTTTCGTTATTTGTGCATAAGTCCCTTCCGCTGCGAGTTCTCTTCGAGAACTCTTGCTCCAGGGACTTTTGCACAAATAACGAAAGCCGTCCTTTAGGCCAGGTCCTTATGCTGGTCGGCACCTAATTAGTTTTTTGTTTGATGTACGAGTAGTTACGCAAGTTCTTTTAGTATGTTATTTTTCTCTTATACACTTGTGAGTATCCATATGTATGATCGATATTAAAAACATCTGAATTACAGTAAAGTTTTATGTTTTATAGTATATAACATTGATGTAGTACTCCAAATGGTATAGTTTTGGAGTAGACAATCAATCTATTATTCTATATATAACACTTCACTTATTGTAATTTAATTTGTTAACATTATTCTATTGTAATTTGTCTCATAAATTTACTAGTTGTACATACCAGTTAGTTAACCTAATAAGATAGAGTAGTCTTCTATCTATTTTATGTTATTGTTTAAACAAGCCTTAGCTTTATTGTTTTGTTTGTATTGTACTTTGTTAAGTAATTTGATTCTACTTATAGCTCAAAGTTAAGTAAAGACTGAACAGAGTTTTAGTGTTATTTACAGATATGTTTAATAGTATATATCCATTAGTGATTCGAATTATTCAAAAGTAACACAACATTTTTTCGTTGTAGTTTACTTTATCAGTATCATTCTATTGCAATTCAAAAAGTTATATTATTTAAGTGACCTAGTCTCATAAACAGCAAATAAATTCTTAGTTTAGTACTAAATTATACTTTAGACCAGCAGTTCTTAACTTTTTTTTGATGTTTTACTTTGATCAGTTCCTGTATCATTTGTTTGAGTTACACTAGTAGATTACTTACTGAGATTTAAGCGTCGTTAGCCTTGAAAGAGGTAAACGATGGTTGTGTAAAATATGCTATTAATGTTGGTACATTGCATTCTTAATGGTACAGAACTATATACTTTTGTAAGTAGTATATCTAAGGTTTAAGTATGTGGAAGGTTTATGCCACTTAGACAGAAACTAAGCTAAAATTCTCCATTTACATAAGTAAGTATTTAAGTCTTAAATTGTATAAATAAAGTTTGGACATCTTTTAAATTAGACACTTACAAAATTCCGTTTTTGTCCACAAATTTTCAGGTAATTTTGTAATATTTTTTGTTTTCACCTACTTACAATTATTACGTCATGACCCTGTAGTCGCATACAATATAAACTAAGTAATTTTTACTTACACATTAGTTGTATATGGACATATCTTTTGGATTGTAAATTATTAACTTTGTTTTAAATAAGACTTATTGTATGTACATAATAAGTAATGGATAAGGTGTATCTTACTTAAACTAACAGATACAAACATTTAACGTTTTAACTTGAGGTTATATTTGAGTTGTTTTAAATAACAGTTTTTGTAGTGCCATTTAAGCCAAGGTTTAAGTCTTCACGATTGTTGATGTATATTATATGTTTTCTAATGTCTTATATCTAAGCATAAATTTGCTGTCAATCAATTTGAAAGACACTAGTATCTTATCTTCATACTCTCTCTCTCTCTCTCTTGTAACATCTTACTTTGCAATTTTAAGCACAGTAGAAAGACGCAAACTAGCTTTCGACAGCAACCGAGAGCTGCTTTTGTTTTCCAGTTTAACTGCGGGCTCGACAAACACTTGTTGGCTTTACGAATGAGTTTTCTCAGGTCACGTGTCTTGTTATGTACCTCTCGAATCGTTGCATCAGTTAGCACGCAATAGTCATCTTTTACTTTTCTTTGTACTGTGTGTCCTTAAGTAATTTAACTCTATTTATAGCTCAAAGTAAAGACTGAACTGAGTTTTAGTGTTATTAACAGATATGTTTAATTTAAAAGTGAATTTTTTAATAGTATATACCTATAAGTAATTCGAATACTAAAAAGTAACACAACAGTTTTATGTTGTAGTTTACTTTATCAGTATCATTCTATTTCAATTCGAAAAGTTATATTAATTCAAGTTACCAAGTCTCATAAACAGCAAATAAATTCTTAGTTTAGTGTTTAATTATACTTTAGACCAGCTTTTTTCATGTTTTACCCCTTATTGGAAAATAATTACTTAACTAATCCCAATTTACACTACTTAAGTGCCGGATACTCTATGAATCAGTTCCTGTATCATTTGTTTGAGTTACACTAGTAGATTACTTACTGAGATTTAAGCGTCGTTAGGCTTCAAAGAGAAAAACAATGGTTAAACTAAGCTAAAATTTTCAATTTACATAAGTAAGTATTTACGTCTTAAATTGTATAACTAATGTCTGGACATCTTTTAAATTAGACACTTACAAAATACCGTTTATGTCCACAATTTTTCAGGTAATTTTGTAATATTTTTTATTTTTGCATATTTACAATTATTACGTCATGACCCTGTAGTCTCATACAGTATAAACTTAGTATTATTATTTTGGATTATAAATTATTAAATTTGTTTCAAGTAAGACTAATTGTATGTACATAATAAGTATTGGATAAGGTGTATCTTAATTAAACTAACAGATACAAACATTTTACTGTTGCGTATAAAGGAATTTAATTTTTAAATTACAATCAAATCTTAATATTTAATTATCATATTGTTGCGCTGGTTTATGTGATTTAACTATAAATTTAAAAGATTAAACTGTTTTATCAAGTAAATTTTTCAATAATAAACGTCTTAAGTTGTCCACACAAAGTTCTACAAATTGTATGCATTGTCATAAAAACGAAAGGTCTTTTTTTGTCTATTTAATTTTGGTGTTTGTTTTCGACTCATTATTAAATATTACAACATTTGAATTGAAAGTAAAGTTTTATGTTTTATAGTATGTATCCTGTGTTTTGCGTACTACAAATGATACAATTTTGTAGTAGACAATTCTGGTATTATTCTATAAATAACAATTCAGCTTACTTTTTAATTATGTTTATCTAATTATGTTACTACATAATATTCAAAACTAAGTGTGTCTCGTAAATAAATTACCAGTTAAGTATTCAATCATATCTTAGGTTTTCAATTAAAAGTTATTTATGGCATTACTCTAGTTTAATCACAGTTAGACATAACAATTTATAATACTTGTTAACATTAATTGAATTATATGGGTTTATTAGAAAGTAAAGACTTTAGATTGTATTGGATTTATTGATCTAAGCAAATAAAGTATTGTGCAAGTTGAACTAATCACAATCTGAAAATTATAAGACTAAAAGCTAAATAGTATTGTTTTATTCATGAAAAATGTTAACGCACTTGTTCTAACAATTCTGATTTTTTATCCTTCACATAAAGTTTTTGGTTCTTTTTTTGCACAAAATTTTGTGGCCGAAAAGATCGAGACATTAGTTTTTGAGTATAGGCAAGTTAAAAAAATAGTTAAATGTTCATTTTTATTGAATTTTGATGCTTGAAAATTTGCATAAACTTTCATGTTTACAGTTCAGTCTAGTTTCCAGATAAAGCTTGGTTCTATCTATTAGTTAAACTCGCTGTTGTTAATATAAATGCAATTGTCTCGAAATTTCTATGAACACGAATTAAAAATATAGATGCGTCCGCACGCTAAAAATATTTAAAAAGTTTAAACTAACCAAGACTAGGAAGAGAAATGAACAAAATATTTCGTATGATTATATTGAAATCATAATTTATAAAAATTAAATAAATAAAGTTAACACGAAAGATAACAGTCATTTACAGTTAGAAAATAATTTTTTAACGCCTCATTTTAATTACACTAGATATTTTGAGTTGCATATGAAGAGCATAAAAAAAGGTCTTAAGTGTATTTTTTAGTAATTTTGAAACTTACACTAGATGTTCTTGAGTTTCAAATGAAGAGCAAACAAAAAAAAAGGTCTTATGTATTTTAAATTGTAGTCTTGTTTGAGGGGGCAATAGCCTTTTTTATTTATTCAAACGGGGCAACTTGAAAAATAAAGTTTGGGAAACCCTGATCTAAATACCATTTCTAGATTCTTAAGATGACAAGTTATTTATTTTTTATGTATAAATTGATTAATACCCGGTAGTTTAGAATTAGTTTCATACCTTTAACTTTTTTCTTAAAGACTTGTTTAGGTTATTCAAATATATTTTTTAATTTTTTTGATTTCAAAATACCTAACATTTAACTAAACTTATATTTTTTTTGTAGGTACTAAAATTACATCACTTTGTGTTCACAGCAGTTTCTTCGATTATATTCAATGCAGTCAGTAATTCAAAGTTTTTTTGATTGGAGTTTAGTCACAACAGTAAGGACGCGTGACAAGTTAATCATGAAATCGGACCGGTGGCTTCAGTTGTATAATAGTTACCAGCAGCAAAAAGCCAGGCTCCAGCAACAACCTGACCAGGGCGGCCAGCTGAGCAGCAGGACATCAACCGAATTTTGACAGAAACATGCGAAAACTTTCTGGAGGTGAACTTGAAAATACGGGGTACAATCGACAACTGAGAAACATGTTTTCGGTCTTTACACCTTGTTAAACGCAAGGATCGAAATAGATTATTTAGAAATTTTAGATTATTTAACACTTCATTAGACGTCTACTTGAGCTGCCTTGAAACGGTTGTTTATCTGCTTGAGATTATCTAGATTTCAGCTTGAAATCATTCAAGCATTCATTCTGAAACTATAAAATTGATGTATAAAGCATTATTGAATATTTCTATTATATATATTTGTTGCTTTCGTTTTCTAACATTTTTGGAATGTAAACTCTAGCGTACAGTTTTTTATTTTTATTATTTTTGTAAATTTTCAAATCTTGATCAAAAATGGTGATATCAAGATAAATATCTTCTTTTTTGTTGTTCGAGGTATTAAATTTATATGTTCAATAATATTTTATATGTTTATAACCAATGCTGTAGTTCAACTGACGTTACTAAGAAGAATTGAGTTTATTTTTTAAAATTATTTTAGTCTGGAAAATTAACAATCAAAACAGACCGAAATAAAAAAGAAACTCTCTGTTTTAATAAAGTTTTCAGTCTGAACAGTCCATAACAATGTAATATTAAACTATTATGCTGATAGTATATTATATTATATTATTAAAATGATAGTTTAAACTTTTCTGAACTTTAACATAGTGTGCTTCTACTTTAACTTGTAAACTAACTTATATTCACTTTAGAAAAAAATGAAGTATAAAGAGATGCCACAAAAATGTAAAATAAAGATAAAACGTTAACTAAACTTAATATTGAATAACTATAATTACAGGGTTGCCAAATGTTTTTGAGAAATTTCTTCCAGGTTTTCAAAAATACAAGTTTTTGGGTCTATTTTAGTATAAAACTAAGTGTAAGGTAAAAAAATACTGTCTTATAAGTCTAGCAACATCGAAAAGATACTGTAAAGCTACAAACGTTTAAACAGTTGTCGTTACTTTTAAAAACGTGAGAATTCTCAAACAATGGTTTAATACACAATTGGTTATAACGTGAAACGAAAGCTGATTGTTATAAAAAGTCAAATCAAATACAAAGTCAATAAGCGTAATCTTAAGTAAGAACGAGAAAGTTTTATACCGCATTTATTAAACTTGGTTTAAAATAGTTGATATGTTTCTAAATTTGAGTTCCGTTATGTTTGAGAAAAGGTTTCAGATGGCAATTATTTTGTTAGCACTTTATAAAAAGTCTATCTCTATTAAGAATATTAAGCAACAGTTTAAATTCTTTAAAGATTAAAGATGCAAGCAATCTGGAACTTTTAACTTGATACACTACTAATATCATGTTTCAACAAAAAATTTAAAACAAGGATTAGTAACAAAACTTTGTAGTAATTGTTTATTCAAACAAAAGAATCTAAACAACTCTACAACAAATAGTTTATATTTTTCTAAGTAGTGTAATATTTCTTGAACGGTTTTCAACCGGTTGTTTGTAAAAATTTATAGTTAAAACAATGTAAGCATTATAATGTTTAAAAGTATAAAAATTTTATAATGTTTACCGTTTAAATTATGTGTGAAACTTGGTGGTCTTGGCTAGTTTTATTTCAAGCAGAGAGCACAAAATTGGTTTATATATGTTGAAAAAATTTTGCGCTTGCTCAAAAGAGCATAAATTTATAATATACCATTCAATTTTTTGCTTAATTGTATACGTAATAGTTATTTAAAACATAATGCCCTTTCTATCTAAGCACCAAATAAAACTAAAAAATATAAAACTACCGTTATAATTAAAAATGTTTACTATTTTTACTTTAAGCGCCAGTAAAGTATGACCTTACATTAAGTAATACATTTATACCGATAGTTGAGAAGTAAACCACGTGTTATACTTGTTCTATCAGCACGACCTAAAAGGATGGAAGCTCTATTCACGCGAATAATATATAAAAATGGACATACCAAGATGAGTAAGAGAAATAAAAAAAAACACTTTAAATGAGTTAGTAAATGTAAAGTGAAACCGTAATTAATATAAATAAAAATAGTAAAATGAGTCATAACAGTTATTAATATTTAAAATCATCACAAACTCAACCCTTAATCGTTTTTATATTGTTTCTAAAATTTTTATTGTATTTATTTATTATTTTTTATAAGTATACATTAAAAAAAATCAACAATTACAAACACAGTAAAGCAAGAAAAAGCATTTAAACGTAAATAAAGTATGATTTTCATCCCTTTTTCTTCTTCGGTTAAATAAAATGTAATTTTTTCATTGGTCAATTTACTTTACTATTTGTTGATGTCATCATATATATTATCATTATATCGTTTTATTGTTATAAAAAATTCATATGTAGGTCTAACTAATACCTTCCAACACTTATTTTTTTGAAAAATATCAAGCTAGATTTTGAGATATAGCTAAAATATAGATTAAAATACAGTAGTTTTTGATAACAAAGTAAAAAAATTTGAATATTAAAACGCATTTGAAATGTGTAGTAACTTTTGAGTTGTGGCTAGATATAATTATTTTACGAAATTGAATAACTGTGCACCCTTCATAATCATATGGCATAAAAATCTCCTAAACAAAATATAATTAAGTTTTAGTAAAAAATATGACAACTTTGTTAAACAAAAACTTAAAAATATTAGTAGACCACTAAATTAGTTGTAAGTTAATCGAGTATGCTTTTCATCTTCGTTTTTACATTAATTATTATACGTAAAACATTATAATACATTAAAAGTTTTTTTTTTACTATAAATAACTTCGCAGCTTGCAGTATAGCTTAACAGTATAACTTCGCAGCTTGCGACGAGCGGAGTTCTGACCCTCATCTGACGTCACATCCAATTCTCTCAGTTCTTCGGTAATTTCCTGAATATCCTGATATTCCAGAACATCTTGTCAAAACAGAACAGTTCGTGTGAGTTAAAATTTGTGAAAAACATTTAAACTTTCCTGGTACCCAAGTAAAAAGTAACCAAAAAAGTTGCGACTCTTTAACCAAAAGGTTCTTCCAACACACCAACTTCTAGGAGCGAGTATTTTTAGCTTTACTTTTATCGCTCAATAAACAATATAATAATTTTGTTACAAAGTGTTTTATTTATTAAACTATACTAAAAAGTTGCTCTAAATAAAATCAAAGTAAAGTTGTAGAAGTAAATTAAGAAAATAATTTGTTACTGGAATGGAAGATATCAAAATTAAACTCTGTTTTAGCTTGTAAACCATTGTTTAAAATAAAGTAAACGAAAAAAATTATTATCAAATATTTCATTTACCCAAGAAAAAAACAACACAACAAGAGCTTATATGTAAAATTAGTTAGAAATTAGTGTTATGTTGAGTGGAATAAAAGTTTTAACGAATATATAAATATTTTTTAAATTAAATAAAATGTGACCGTGCAGTAAGATAAAACTATACTGCAAATATAAGTTTTTATGTGAAAAAAAAAACTGCTATATTCTTGTAAGCTTTTTTGTGGGTACAGTTTTGGCATATCTGTTTATAAAACTGTTTGATTGTTTTAATAGTCATAAATAAATATTTTCTAACTCACAAAAACCGACATTAATAATAGATTTTACAAATAACAAATATAATAAGAAATTATAAGACTAGAAGTTTAAAAAAAAATTGTTTTACTCGTGAAAAATAACGCTCTTGTTCTATAATTCTCATTTTTCATCGTTAATATAAAGTTTTAGGTATTTTTTTGCATAGAATTTTATGCCCAAAATGATGGAGACATTTGTTTTTAAGTATTGGCAAGTTTAAAATAAAAATAAATAAAATTTCAAAAATAAAACTTACCTGTTCATTTTTATTCAATTTTGTTGCTCAAAAATTTGCATAAATTTTCATATTTATAGTTTTGTCTAGTTTTCAGATAATAACTACTTAAGCTTGTTTATATCAGTTAGGTAAACTTGCTGTTCTTATTATAACAAAACTGCTTATTGAGTTGAATACTTAAATTAATGAAAGTTTACAAAAATAATTCTAAATAAAATACTTTCAATAAACATTTGTGTTCAATTGTTTTGCTAAAATAATCAACTTAATTGTGTTTTGCTTGTTGAATAAATTCGTTTGTATACTCTTGTGTTATACATTTATTATTTTTAACAAGTTATATAGTTTTACATTTAACGTTTGTTTACCTTTATAAGTTTAATTGTTTATACAAAACCTTTAAATTTAAACATAAGTTTAAAACTGAAATTAAAAATGTAGCACAGATATTTGTTATCAACATAGTTCAAATATTAGCATCTGCTATTTGTTTTAACTTTTATTTCATATGTTGTTGAAAAATATAAGTTTGAAAGATCCTCTAAAACAAGCAATAAATGTAATTTAAAGTTCTATTTTGCTTATTTTTCATGATTTTTATAAACTGTTTGGTGTTTTTTGAAGCAGGTGCTCAACATGATGGTAAATTTCATTTAAAATTAAAACCAGGTTTAAAAAAAACAAAAAGTTTTAAAACAGGTTAAAGTTTTCAAAGGTAGAGAAAATAAAATAAATTTTCCTGTTTAAATTTTCATTCAGTTTCCATAATTTATAATGACTACAGCTGGTTAGGTCTTAAGATAAATACTGCTTTTTTATAGAGTTTATTAATGTAATTAGTTCTTTAACAGTTTATTAAAGACTTTTTACTTTGCTAACAGTTTTAATAGTGTTTTGATAAGTATTAATATAGTTTGTAAAGTTAAGCTTAAACATTGGTGTCTGTATAAGTATTTATTCTCATACTTATTGCAACTAAATGTTCTCTTTAATACTAGAGTTAAGAATTATTTTATAAATAAGTATTACACTAATCAATAAGAAATAAGTTTTATTAACTAGTTTTAAGTAACTTTTAATGTAAATTATAGCTGTTAGCTCAAGTATTAAGTAAGATAATGTTAGGTTAGTGGGTTAGTTTTATCATTATGATTTAAATGACAAACATAAAATAGTTTTTGTATATAAAAAGTTAATCTTTACTTTAGTGAAACTTGAAAATAATACTGAAATAACTATGATAAAATGAAATACCTTTCGTTAAAACCTACATATAGCAATAAGTTCACATATATTTAATTTTGAATGTTACTGACTTAAGTATCATGATAAAGTTTATATGTAAGTTAAATGATAAGTAAAATGAGCAGATTTTTCCATCAGGAACAGTATGTAATTTAAAAACACAATACTATGATTACTTGTGTTACAGTTTTAAGAGTTCATTAAAAAATTCTATTAGAGCTAAACTAGTTCAACTGTTCTGCAGCTCACAAGTTTTTATTCAAATAGCTTGAATTTAATACTGTTTTGAAAAAGTTAATTAAGTAAACAATAGTGTTCACAAGTTAAAAGTTCACATTATCAAGTTATTTGACTATAAATAGAAATACAGTCAAATCATATAGATAACTTTGTCAGTGTACACATCAAATAAAAACTATTTTTCTGTCAAGTAGTACACTTATCTATAAACTTGATGAAATGTTTTTATTGTATGCCATAACTTACATTAAACTTTTTAATTAAGTCAAATTAAGCTAAATTTAAGTCATGTAAAAATAAACTGTTGACCAAATTAAAAGTACAGAGTTTGTAAAATTAAGCTTTAATGTGTGCGTAAATTTTTATTCACATACTTGTTTTAAGGTGTTTTTAATACTAGAGTGATGTATTCTTTTATAAATATGTACACAAACCAACAGGTTTCCATAAAAAGTAGCTTACTAATCAATCACAAGTTTACTGTGATTGTATTAAATTAACGCCTTTATTTTAGTCATTTATATTTACTCATGTAAGTAATGTTTTGTTTAAGCAGTTAATGAATAGATACAAATGTATACCTTTAAACTAAAACAAAGATTTAAAGCTGAAATTAAAAATATTGCAGACATATTTGTTATGAACGCAGTTCGAATACTAGTATCTGCTGATTGTTTTTAAACCCTTTCATGCAAAAAGATACAAGTTTGAAAAATCAAACAATTCAAATTCAAAGCTTTGAAGTTTTTAATCCTTATTTTTCATCCTTTTTATAAAGTGTTTGGTGTTTTTTGAAGCAGAATTCGGCGCTTGACATGATGGTAAATATTATTTTTGAAAAAAACTAGGTTTAAAAAAATTATAGCGAAAAGTTTAAAATCAGCTTAAAACTTTCTAAGTGAGAGAAGAGAGAACCCGTGTATGTCACCAAGCGAATTTTTTGCACCAAGTTTTTATTTGTTACGTAATTATAAAAAATTGTGTTTGCAGAAATTTTTCATGAAAATTGCATTCATTAGTAAAATGTTTTCTTACTGGTAGCAGCTCTTGTCATTTTTTTTTTAAACTTTACTTTCATAAATTATTTTAGAGTTTACCTTCTATATATTTTTTTTAAGTAATAAAAGGTAGTAAAAGCAGATACATAAAATCAATTACTTGGTTTGAAAAAAAATCAGCATTGTCTTTAACAGTTGAAACTTAAACTGTTTATGCTTGAAAAAGGTACATAAAACAAATTGTGATGCCTGTATGTTTTAAAAGTATCTTGAATCAACAGTCTTCTACTCTAACCATGTGACTCATTATCTTTTTTTTTCATGACTTAAGAGAAAAGTCTTTATCTTTATGTTGAAAAAGTGTCTCAAATCAACAGTCTGCTACAATTTATTAGTAATCCTGTGTTTCTATTTAATCATAGTGATTCTACAGCAATCATCTATACCATATTCTTGCCACTAACCTTCTTGTGGCAATTTAAATATCAGGTCTGTTCTTGGTTTACTGCTCTTACTGAGGTAAGTGCTTTATATGTTATACAAAATAGTTAATGTTAAGATGATAAATGTCATATAAGATAATTTTTTAGGGTTGCCAACACTTAATTTATTAGTAGTGCTCAGGTTTTAATACTTGATAATTAGTTGTTTCATTAAATATTGTCGTTAATTTTGTAAATGTAGAATACCATTAGTATAAATTAGTGCTCAAAATCGACTGATATCAAGTATAAGTGAAGTACATAACACATTAGCAGTGCTGCTTAGTTTCTAATTTTAATAAAGTTAAGATGAAATTTGGTTTAATAGAGTACAGTTTTTGAATAAAAGAGTGGCAGCCCTGGTACTTATAAATGCATGTCATAAAATTATGAATTAATTACAATGAAAGTTTTAGATTAAAAAATATCCTATAGAGTATAGTGTTTCTAAAGTGTGTGAAAGTAACTAAAGAGCTGTTACTATTAAACATTATTAGCTTTTCTATATGTCTAAAGTTATGTGTTGTTAATCTTTATAAATAAATTTCAATATAAATGTTCAATTATCAATATAGAGCTAAAAATCAAGCTGATATAAGTCTGAATGTTACAAGCTTTAAAGTTAAGTAGTTAATTTGCACACTTATAGAGACACATTGATGTTAATTTCTAAAGTAAATGTTTTGTTATTATAATGTTTTTATCCACTAAGAAATTAAAGCTATAGTGTAAAATGATTCTGTATAAGTGACATATTTTGTTACCTGTGAACATATAGGAACACAAACAACATTCAGGCAGCTTGATCAACTGCCTGATGTTTAGTGTTTTTATATGTTTACATAACTAAGTTAGATAAGAGTCTGGTTTGTTTCAGTCACTTGTAATGATTATAGTTAACAGTAATAATAAAATTCAAAGTTTTGTTATGATAAGAAAACTGTAACTAGCTGACAAAAACCAGACTGTTATATGACTATGTATGATCTTTATAAAAAGACTATATTGTACAGATATTTTAAACTTATTTTTTTAGAGTACTTGAAAATAGTCTTTGTTTTGAATTTTAATTGTGACATTATAAAATATTATATCATAAGCATTTGTTTTATCTTCACTTGACACAATGTGTAGCATTAAATAAGTTGTTTTTTGTTAGTTTAATTCCAATAAATATGAAATTCCATATAAAATAAACACTTTGATATACTATTAGATAATGTCACCATAAAAGTTCTAAGAAAGACTATTTAAACAATTAATATGCAAGTATGCTAACCATTTTTTCTAAACATAAAACACTGTCAAAAACTATAATTTTCAGTTAAATATTTTTATAATTATATTGTATAGCAACTCTGTTGTTGGTTAATAGTTACTTAAAAAGAGTTTTTGACAGTAGTGGTTTAGATTTGAATATGTTAGTTGCATGTATAGAAATTGAATAAGGTAAGAATGTGTATATTTTAAGTGGGCCGGCTGCAGTTGTAAGGTTTTGTATGTGTTTTAAATCATAACATTATGCAAATGATGTAAAGTGATAAATCAGCAGAATGTTACCAAAATTTTAATACAAACCCTTTCCCTAACCCAAGTAATATATTAGCCAATCAGAAGCGACCTTAGAACTGCAGCCGCACCTTATAAGCCAACTTAGAACTATTTAAGATGCAAGTAGTTTTAAAATGAACAAAAAGTTCTTTATTGCTCACATAAAGGATTATGTCTAAACTGATACTGTAACCATTTAATTTAGGCTCTGAACCATAAGTTTAGAACGTGATTTTAATAAAATAAATACATCTATAAGAAGTAATATATTAAGGCCCCCCACACAATTTTTTTCACAAATGGGGATTTCCCCAAAGTGAAAATGTGGGGGGGAAAATTTTTGAGATTGATAAAAAAAATTATTTTAAAGGCATTTCGCCGGCTCCGCCGGCGAAAAATTTTTCACTTTTTCTTAAAAACCTAATTACGCTTGGAGCCCAGTTAGTAAGCCTGACAGCCAAACCAGATAAAAGTGTGGTACTGAGCTCCAAGAAGTAGTTCGGTTTTGAGTTAAAGTGGTGGCGGACAGCTTTCGTTATTTGTCCACAATAAGTCCCTTCCGCTGCGAGTTCTCTTCGAGAACTCTTGCTCCAGGGACTTTTGCACAAATAACGAAAGCCGTCCTTTAGGCCAGGTCCTTATGCTGGTCGGCACCTAATTAGTTTTTTGTTTGATGTACGAGTAGTTACGCAAGTTCTTTTAGTATGTTATTTTTCTCTTATACACTTGTGAGTATCCATATGTATGATCGATATTAAAAACATCTGAATTACAGTAAAGTTTTATGTTTTATAGTATATAACATTGATGTAGTACTCCAAATGGTATAGTTTTGGAGTAGACAATCAATCTATTATTCTATATATAACACTTCACTTATTGTAATTTAATTTGTTAACATTATTCTATTGTAATTTGTCTCATAAATTTACTAGTTGTACATACCAGTTAGTTAACCTAATAAGATAGAGTAGTCTTCTATCTATTTTATGTTATTGTTTAAACAAGCCTTAGCTTTATTGTTTTGTTTGTATTGTACTTTGTTAAGTAATTTGATTCTACTTATAGCTCAAAGTTAAGTAAAGACTGAACAGAGTTTTAGTGTTATTTACAGATATGTTTAATAGTATATATCCATTAGTGATTCGAATTATTCAAAAGTAACACAACATTTTTTCGTTGTAGTTTACTTTATCAGTATCATTCTATTGCAATTCAAAAAGTTATATTATTTAAGTGACCTAGTCTCATAAACAGCAAATAAATTCTTAGTTTAGTACTAAATTATACTTTAGACCAGCAGTTCTTAACTTTTTTTTGATGTTTTACTTTGATCAGTTCCTGTATCATTTGTTTGAGTTACACTAGTAGATTACTTACTGAGATTTAAGCGTCGTTAGCCTTGAAAGAGGTAAACGATGGTTGTGTAAAATATGCTATTAATGTTGGTACATTGCATTCTTAATGGTACAGAACTATATACTTTTGTAAGTAGTATATCTAAGGTTTAAGTATGTGGAAGGTTTATGCCACTTAGACAGAAACTAAGCTAAAATTCTCCATTTACATAAGTAAGTATTTAAGTCTTAAATTGTATAAATAAAGTTTGGACATCTTTTAAATTAGACACTTACAAAATTCCGTTTTTGTCCACAAATTTTCAGGTAATTTTGTAATATTTTTTGTTTTCACCTACTTACAATTATTACGTCATGACCCTGTAGTCGCATACAATATAAACTAAGTAATTTTTACTTACACATTAGTTGTATATGGACATATCTTTTGGATTGTAAATTATTAACTTTGTTTTAAATAAGACTTATTGTATGTACATAATAAGTAATGGATAAGGTGTATCTTACTTAAACTAACAGATACAAACATTTAACGTTTTAACTTGAGGTTATATTTGAGTTGTTTTAAATAACAGTTTTTGTAGTGCCATTTAAGCCAAGGTTTAAGTCTTCACGATTGTTGATGTATATTATATGTTTTCTAATGTCTTATATCTAAGCATAAATTTGCTGTCAATCAATTTGAAAGACACTAGTATCTTATCTTCATACTCTCTCTCTCTCTCTCTTGTAACATCTTACTTTGCAATTTTAAGCACAGTAGAAAGACGCAAACTAGCTTTCGACAGCAACCGAGAGCTGCTTTTGTTTTCCAGTTTAACTGCGGGCTCGACAAACACTTGTTGGCTTTACGAATGAGTTTTCTCAGGTCACGTGTCTTGTTATGTACCTCTCGAATCGTTGCATCAGTTAGCACGCAATAGTCATCTTTTACTTTTCTTTGTACTGTGTGTCCTTAAGTAATTTAACTCTATTTATAGCTCAAAGTAAAGACTGAACTGAGTTTTAGTGTTATTAACAGATATGTTTAATTTAAAAGTGAATTTTTTAATAGTATATACCTATAAGTAATTCGAATACTAAAAAGTAACACAACAGTTTTATGTTGTAGTTTACTTTATCAGTATCATTCTATTTCAATTCGAAAAGTTATATTAATTCAAGTTACCAAGTCTCATAAACAGCAAATAAATTCTTAGTTTAGTGTTTAATTATACTTTAGACCAGCTTTTTTCATGTTTTACCCCTTATTGGAAAATAATTACTTAACTAATCCCAATTTACACTACTTAAGTGCCGGATACTCTATGAATCAGTTCCTGTATCATTTGTTTGAGTTACACTAGTAGATTACTTACTGAGATTTAAGCGTCGTTAGGCTTCAAAGAGAAAAACAATGGTTAAACTAAGCTAAAATTTTCAATTTACATAAGTAAGTATTTACGTCTTAAATTGTATAACTAATGTCTGGACATCTTTTAAATTAGACACTTACAAAATACCGTTTATGTCCACAATTTTTCAGGTAATTTTGTAATATTTTTTATTTTTGCATATTTACAATTATTACGTCATGACCCTGTAGTCTCATACAGTATAAACTTAGTATTATTATTTTGGATTATAAATTATTAAATTTGTTTCAAGTAAGACTAATTGTATGTACATAATAAGTATTGGATAAGGTGTATCTTAATTAAACTAACAGATACAAACATTTTACTGTTGCGTATAAAGGAATTTAATTTTTAAATTACAATCAAATCTTAATATTTAATTATCATATTGTTGCGCTGGTTTATGTGATTTAACTATAAATTTAAAAGATTAAACTGTTTTATCAAGTAAATTTTTCAATAATAAACGTCTTAAGTTGTCCACACAAAGTTCTACAAATTGTATGCATTGTCATAAAAACGAAAGGTCTTTTTTTGTCTATTTAATTTTGGTGTTTGTTTTCGACTCATTATTAAATATTACAACATTTGAATTGAAAGTAAAGTTTTATGTTTTATAGTATGTATCCTGTGTTTTGCGTACTACAAATGATACAATTTTGTAGTAGACAATTCTGGTATTATTCTATAAATAACAATTCAGCTTACTTTTTAATTATGTTTATCTAATTATGTTACTACATAATATTCAAAACTAAGTGTGTCTCGTAAATAAATTACCAGTTAAGTATTCAATCATATCTTAGGTTTTCAATTAAAAGTTATTTATGGCATTACTCTAGTTTAATCACAGTTAGACATAACAATTTATAATACTTGTTAACATTAATTGAATTATATGGGTTTATTAGAAAGTAAAGACTTTAGATTGTATTGGATTTATTGATCTAAGCAAATAAAGTATTGTGCAAGTTGAACTAATCACAATCTGAAAATTATAAGACTAAAAGCTAAATAGTATTGTTTTATTCATGAAAAATGTTAACGCACTTGTTCTAACAATTCTGATTTTTTATCCTTCACATAAAGTTTTTGGTTCTTTTTTTGCACAAAATTTTGTGGCCGAAAAGATCGAGACATTAGTTTTTGAGTATAGGCAAGTTAAAAAAATAGTTAAATGTTCATTTTTATTGAATTTTGATGCTTGAAAATTTGCATAAACTTTCATGTTTACAGTTCAGTCTAGTTTCCAGATAAAGCTTGGTTCTATCTATTAGTTAAACTCGCTGTTGTTAATATAAATGCAATTGTCTCGAAATTTCTATGAACACGAATTAAAAATATAGATGCGTCCGCACGCTAAAAATATTTAAAAAGTTTAAACTAACCAAGACTAGGAAGAGAAATGAACAAAATATTTCGTATGATTATATTGAAATCATAATTTATAAAAATTAAATAAATAAAGTTAACACGAAAGATAACAGTCATTTACAGTTAGAAAATAATTTTTTAACGCCTCATTTTAATTACACTAGATATTTTGAGTTGCATATGAAGAGCATAAAAAAAGGTCTTAAGTGTATTTTTTAGTAATTTTGAAACTTACACTAGATGTTCTTGAGTTTCAAATGAAGAGCAAACAAAAAAAAAGGTCTTATGTATTTTAAATTGTAGTCTTGTTTGAGGGGGCAATAGCCTTTTTTATTTATTCAAACGGGGCAACTTGAAAAATAAAGTTTGGGAAACCCTGATCTAAATACCATTTCTAGATTCTTAAGATGACAAGTTATTTATTTTTTATGTATAAATTGATTAATACCCGGTAGTTTAGAATTAGTTTCATACCTTTAACTTTTTTCTTAAAGACTTGTTTAGGTTATTCAAATATATTTTTTAATTTTTTTGATTTCAAAATACCTAACATTTAACTAAACTTATATTTTTTTTGTAGGTACTAAAATTACATCACTTTGTGTTCACAGCAGTTTCTTCGATTATATTCAATGCAGTCAGTAATTCAAAGTTTTTTTGATTGGAGTTTAGTCACAACAGTAAGGACGCGTGACAAGTTAATCATGAAATCGGACCGGTGGCTTCAGTTGTATAATAGTTACCAGCAGCAAAAAGCCAGGCTCCAGCAACAACCTGACCAGGGCGGCCAGCTGAGCAGCAGGACATCAACCGAATTTTGACAGAAACATGCGAAAACTTTCTGGAGGTGAACTTGAAAATACGGGGTACAATCGACAACTGAGAAACATGTTTTCGGTCTTTACACCTTGTTAAACGCAAGGATCGAAATAGATTATTTAGAAATTTTAGATTATTTAACACTTCATTAGACGTCTACTTGAGCTGCCTTGAAACGGTTGTTTATCTGCTTGAGATTATCTAGATTTCAGCTTGAAATCATTCAAGCATTCATTCTGAAACTATAAAATTGATGTATAAAGCATTATTGAATATTTCTATTATATATATTTGTTGCTTTCGTTTTCTAACATTTTTGGAATGTAAACTCTAGCGTACAGTTTTTTATTTTTATTATTTTTGTAAATTTTCAAATCTTGATCAAAAATGGTGATATCAAGATAAATATCTTCTTTTTTGTTGTTCGAGGTATTAAATTTATATGTTCAATAATATTTTATATGTTTATAACCAATGCTGTAGTTCAACTGACGTTACTAAGAAGAATTGAGTTTATTTTTTAAAATTATTTTAGTCTGGAAAATTAACAATCAAAACAGACCGAAATAAAAAAGAAACTCTCTGTTTTAATAAAGTTTTCAGTCTGAACAGTCCATAACAATGTAATATTAAACTATTATGCTGATAGTATATTATATTATATTATTAAAATGATAGTTTAAACTTTTCTGAACTTTAACATAGTGTGCTTCTACTTTAACTTGTAAACTAACTTATATTCACTTTAGAAAAAAATGAAGTATAAAGAGATGCCACAAAAATGTAAAATAAAGATAAAACGTTAACTAAACTTAATATTGAATAACTATAATTACAGGGTTGCCAAATGTTTTTGAGAAATTTCTTCCAGGTTTTCAAAAATACAAGTTTTTGGGTCTATTTTAGTATAAAACTAAGTGTAAGGTAAAAAAATACTGTCTTATAAGTCTAGCAACATCGAAAAGATACTGTAAAGCTACAAACGTTTAAACAGTTGTCGTTACTTTTATAAACGTGAGAATTCTCAAACAATGGTTTAATACACAATTGGTTATAACGTGAAACGAAAGCTGATTGTTATAAAAAGTCAAATCAAATACAAAGTCAATAAGCGTAATCTTAAGTAAGAACGAGAAAGTTTTATACCGCATTTATTAAACTTGGTTTAAAATAGTTGATATGTTTCTAAATTTGAGTTCCGTTATGTTTGAGAAAAGGTTTCAGATGGCAATTATTTTGTTAGCACTTTATAAAAAGTCTATCTCTATTAAGAATATTAAGCAACAGTTTAAATTCTTTAAAGATTAAAGATGCAAGCAATCTGGAACTTTTAACTTGATACACTACTAATATCATGTTTCAACAAAAAATTTAAAACAAGGATTAGTAACAAAACTTTGTAGTAATTGTTTATTCAAACAAAAGAATCTAAACAACTCTACAACAAATAGTTTATATTTTTCTAAGTAGTGTAATATTTCTTGAACGGTTTTCAACCGGTTGTTTGTAAAAATTTATAGTTAAAACAATGTAAGCATTATAATGTTTAAAAGTATAAAAATTTTATAATGTTTACCGTTTAAATTATGTGTGAAACTTGGTGGTCTTGGCTAGTTTTATTTCAAGCAGAGAGCACAAAATTGGTTTATATATGTTGAAAAAATTTTGCGCTTGCTCAAAAGAGCATAAATTTATAATATACCATTCAATTTTTTGCTTAATTGTATACGTAATAGTTATTTAAAACATAATGCCCTTTCTATCTAAGCACCAAATAAAACTAAAAAATATAAAACTACCGTTATAATTAAAAATGTTTACTATTTTTACTTTAAGCGCCAGTAAAGTATGACCTTACATTAAGTAATACATTTATACCGATAGTTGAGAAGTAAACCACGTGTTATACTTGTTCTATCAGCACGACCTAAAAGGATGGAAGCTCTATTCACGCGAATAATATATAAAAATGGACATACCAAGATGAGTAAGAGAAATAAAAAAAAACACTTTAAATGAGTTAGTAAATGTAAAGTGAAACCGTAATTAATATAAATAAAAATAGTAAAATGAGTCATAACAGTTATTAATATTTAAAATCATCACAAACTCAACCCTTAATCGTTTTTATATTGTTTCTAAAATTTTTATTGTATTTATTTATTATTTTTTATAAGTATACATTAAAAAAAATCAACAATTACAAACACAGTAAAGCAAGAAAAAGCATTTAAACGTAAATAAAGTATGATTTTCATCCCTTTTTCTTCTTCGGTTAAATAAAATGTAATTTTTTCATTGGTCAATTTACTTTACTATTTGTTGATGTCATCATATATATTATCATTATATCGTTTTATTGTTATAAAAAATTCATATGTAGGTCTAACTAATACCTTCCAACACTTATTTTTTTGAAAAATATCAAGCTAGATTTTGAGATATAGCTAAAATATAGATTAAAATACAGTAGTTTTTGATAACAAAGTAAAAAAATTTGAATATTAAAACGCATTTGAAATGTGTAGTAACTTTTGAGTTGTGGCTAGATATAATTATTTTACGAAATTGAATAACTGTGCACCCTTCATAATCATATGGCATAAAAATCTCCTAAACAAAATATAATTAAGTTTTAGTAAAAAATATGACAACTTTGTTAAACAAAAACTTAAAAATATTAGTAGACCACTAAATTAGTTGTAAGTTAATCGAGTATGCTTTTCATCTTCGTTTTTACATTAATTATTATACGTAAAACATTATAATACATTAAAAGTTTTTTTTTTACTATAAATAACTTCGCAGCTTGCAGTATAGCTTAACAGTATAACTTCGCAGCTTGCGACGAGCGGAGTTCTGACCCTCATCTGACGTCACATCCAATTCTCTCAGTTCTTCGGTAATTTCCTGAATATCCTGATATTCCAGAACATCTTGTCAAAACAGAACAGTTCGTGTGAGTTAAAATTTGTGAAAAACATTTAAACTTTCCTGGTACCCAAGTAAAAGGTGACCAAAAAAGTTGCGACTCTTTAACCAAAAGGTTCTTCCAACACACCAACTTCTAGGAGCGAGTATTTTTAGCTTTACTTTTATCGCTCAATAAACAATATAATAATTTTGTTACAAAGTGTTTTATTTATTAAATTATACTAAAAAGTTGCTCTAAATAAAATCAAAGTAAAGTTGTAGAAGTAAATTAAGAAAATAATTTGTTACTGGAATGGAAGATATCAAAATTAAACTCTGTTTTAGCTTGTAAACCATTGTTTAAAATAAAGTAAACGAAAAAAATTATTATCAAATATTTCATTTACCCAAGAAAAAAACAACACAACAAGAGCTTATATGTAAAATTAGTTAGAAATTAGTGTTATGTTGAGTGGAATAAAAGTTTTAACGAATATATAAATATTTTTTAAATTAAATAAAATGTGACCGTGCAGTAAGATAAAACTATACTGCAAATATAAGTTTTTATGTGAAAAAAAAAACTGCTATATTCTTGTAAGCTTTTTTGTGGGTACAGTTTTGGCATATCTGTTTATAAAACTGTTTGATTGTTTTAATAGTCATAAATAAATATTTTCTAACTCACAAAAACCGACATTAATAATAGATTTTACAAATAACAAATATAATAAGAAATTATAAGACTAGAAGTTTAAAAAAAAATTGTTTTACTCGTGAAAAATAACGCTCTTGTTCTATAATTCTCATTTTTCATCGTTAATATAAAGTTTTAGGTATTTTTTTGCATAGAATTTTATGCCCAAAATGATGGAGACATTTGTTTTTAAGTATTGGCAAGTTTAAAATAAAAATAAATAAAATTTCAAAAATAAAACTTACCTGTTCATTTTTATTCAATTTTGTTGCTCAAAAATTTGCATAAATTTTCATATTTATAGTTTTGTCTAGTTTTCAGATAATAACTACTTAAGCTTGTTTATATCAGTTAGGTAAACTTGCTGTTCTTATTATAACAAAACTGCTTATTGAGTTGAATACTTAAATTAATGAAAGTTTACAAAAATAATTCTAAATAAAATACTTTCAATAAACATTTGTGTTCAATTGTTTTGCTAAAATAATCAACTTAATTGTGTTTTGCTTGTTGAATAAATTCGTTTGTATACTCTTGTGTTATACATTTATTATTTTTAACAAGTTATATAGTTTTACATTTAACGTTTGTTTACCTTTATAAGTTTAATTGTTTATACAAAACCTTTAAATTTAAACATAAGTTTAAAACTGAAATTAAAAATGTAGCACAGATATTTGTTATCAACATAGTTCAAATATTAGCATCTGCTATTTGTTTTAACTTTTATTTCATATGTTGTTGAAAAATATAAGTTTGAAAGATCCTCTAAAACAAGCAATAAATGTAATTTAAAGTTCTATTTTGCTTATTTTTCATGATTTTTATAAACTGTTTGGTGTTTTTTGAAGCAGGTGCTCAACATGATGGTAAATTTCATTTAAAATTAAAACCAGGTTTAAAAAAAACAAAAAGTTTTAAAACAGGTTAAAGTTTTCAAAGGTAGAGAAAATAAAATAAATTTTCCTGTTTAAATTTTCATTCAGTTTCCATAATTTATAATGACTACAGCTGGTTAGGTCTTAAGATAAAAACTGCTTTTTTATAGAGTTTATTAATGTAATTAGTTCTTTAACAGTTTATTAAAGACTTTTTACTTTGCTAACAGTTTTAATAGTGTTTTGATAAGTATTAATATAGTTTGTAAAGTTAAGCTTAAACATTGGTGTCTGTATAAGTATTTATTCTCATACTTATTGCAACTAAATGTTCTCTTTAATACTAGAGTTAAGAATTATTTTATAAATAAGTATTACACTAATCAATAAGAAATAAGTTTTATTAACTAGTTTTAAGTAACTTTTAATGTAAATTATAGCTGTTAGCTCAAGTATTAAGTAAGATAATGTTAGGTTAGTGGGTTAGTTTTATCATTATGATTTAAATGACAAACATAAAATAGTTTTTGTATATAAAAAGTTAATCTTTACTTTAGTGAAACTTGAAAATAATACTGAAATAACTATGATAAAATGAAATACCTTTCGTTAAAACCTACATATAGCAATAAGTTCACATATATTTAATTTTGAATGTTACTGACTTAAGTATCATGATAAAGTTTATATGTAAGTTAAATGATAAGTAAAATGAGCAGGTTTTTCCATCAGGAACAGTATGTAATTTAAAAACACAATACTATGATTACTTGTGTTACAGTTTTAAGAGTTCATTAAAAAATTCTATTAGAGCTAAACTAGTTCAACTGTTCTGCAGCTCACAAGTTTTTATTCAAATAGCTTGAATTTAATACTGTTTTGAAAAAGTTAATTAAGTAAACAATAGTGTTCACAAGTTAAAAGTTCACATTATCAAGTTATTTGACTATAAATAGAAATACAGTCAAATCATATAGATAACTTTGTCAGTGTACACATCAAATAAAAACTATTTTTCTGTCAAGTAGTACACTTATCTATAAACTTGATGAAATGTTTTTATTGTATGCCATAACTTACATTAAACTTTTTAATTAAGTCAAATTAAGCTAAATTTAAGTCATGTAAAAATAAACTGTTGACCAAATTAAAAGTACAGAGTTTGTAAAATTAAGCTTTAATGTGTGCGTAAATTTTTATTCACATACTTGTTTTAAGGTGTTTTTAATACTAGAGTGATGTATTCTTTTATAAATATGTACACAAACCAACAGGTTTCCATAAAAAGTAGCTTACTAATCAATCACAAGTTTACTGTGATTGTATTAAATTAACGCCTTTATTTTAGTCATTTATATTTACTCATGTAAGTAATGTTTTGTTTAAGCAGTTAATGAATAGATACAAATGTATACCTTTAAACTAAAACAAAGATTTAAAGCTGAAATTAAAAATATTGCAGACATATTTGTTATGAACGCAGTTCGAATACTAGTATCTGCTGATTGTTTTTAAACCCTTTCATGCAAAAAGATACAAGTTTGAAAAATCAAACAATTCAAATTCAAAGCTTTGAAGTTTTTAATCCTTATTTTTCATCCTTTTTATAAAGTGTTTGGTGTTTTTTGAAGCAGAATTCGGCGCTTGACATGATGGTAAATATTATTTTTGAAAAAAACTAGGTTTAAAAAAATTATAGCGAAAAGTTTAAAATCAGCTTAAAACTTTCTAAGTGAGAGAAGAGAGAACCCGTGTATGTCACCAAGCGAATTTTTTGCACCAAGTTTTTATTTGTTACGTAATTATAAAAAATTGTGTTTGCAGAAATTTTTCATGAAAATTGCATTCATTAGTAAAATGTTTTCTTACTGGTAGCAGCTCTTGTCATTTTTTTTTTAAACTTTACTTTCATAAATTATTTTAGAGTTTACCTTCTATATATTTTTTTTAAGTAATAAAAGGTAGTAAAAGCAGATACATAAAATCAATTACTTGGTTTGAAAAAAAATCAGCATTGTCTTTAACAGTTGAAACTTAAACTGTTTATGCTTGAAAAAGGTACATAAAACAAATTGTGATGCCTGTATGTTTTAAAAGTATCTTGAATCAACAGTCTTCTACTCTAACCATGTGACTCATTATCTTTTTTTTTCATGACTCAAGAGAAAAGTCTTTATCTTTATGTTGAAAAAGTGTCTCAAATCAACAGTCTGCTACAATTTATTAGTAATCCTGTGTTTCTATTTAATCATAGTTGCACTGAAAGGTTTTTATTAAGCACAAGCAAATTGGGCATCTTCTATTTTGATTGTTAAATTATTTTAGAGTTTACCTTTTTATATGTTTTTTTTAAGTAATTAAAGGTACTAAAAGCAGATAAATCAAATCAATTACTTGGTTTGAAAAAAATCAGCATTGTCTTTAACAGCTGAAACTTAAACTGTTTATGCTTGAAAAAAATGTACATAAAACAAATTGATAATGTCTGTATGTTTAATAAGTATCTTGAATCAACAGTCTTCTACTCAAACCATGTGATTCATTACCTTTTTTTCATGATTTCAGAGAAAAGTCTTTATCTTTATGTTGAAAAAGTGTCTCAAATCAACAGTCTGCTACAATTTATTAGTAATCCTGTGTTTCTATTTAATCATAGTGATTCTACAGCAATCATCTATACCATATTCTTGCCACTAACCTTCTTGTGGCAATTTAAATATCAGGTCTGTTCTTGGTTTACTGCTCTTACTGAGGTAAGTGCTTTATATGTTATACAAAATAGTTAATGTTAAGATGATAAATGTCATATAAGATAATTTTTTAGGGTTGCCAACACTTAATTTATTAGTAGTGCTCAGGTTTTAATACTTGATAATTAGTTGTTTCATTAAATATTGTCGTTAATTTTGTAAATGTAGAATACCATTAGTATAAATTAGTGCTCAAAATCGACTGATATCAAGTATAAGTGAAGTACATAACACATTAGCAGTGCTGCTTAGTTTCTAATTTTAATAAAGTTAAGATGAAATTTGGTTTAATAGAGTACAGTTTTTGAATAAAAGAGTGGCAGCCCTGGTACTTATAAATGCATGTCATAAAATTATGAATTAATTACAATGAAAGTTTTAGATTAAAAAATATCCTATAGAGTATAGTGTTTCTAAAGTGTGTGAAAGTAACTAAAGAGCTGTTACTATTAAACATTATTAGCTTTTCTATATGTCTAAAGTTATGTGTTTATAAATAAATTTCAATATAAATGTTCAATTATCAATATAGAGCTAAAAATCAAGCTGATATAAGTCTGAATGTTACAAGCTTTAAAGTTAAGTAGTTAATTTGCACACTTATAGAGACACATTGATGTTAATTTCTAAAGTAAATGTTTTGTTATTATAATGTTTTTATCCACTAAGAAATTAAAGCTATAGTGTAAAATGATTCTGTATAAGTGACATATTTTGTTACCTGTGAACATATAGGAACACAAACAACATTCAGGCAGCTTGATCAACTGCCTGATGTTTAGTGTTTTTATATGTTTACATAACTAAGTTAGATAAGAGTCTGGTTTGTTTCAGTCACTTGTAATGATTATAGTTAACAGTAATAATAAAATTCAAAGTTTTGTTATGATAAGAAAACTGTAACTAGCTGACAAAAACCAGACTGTTATATGACTATGTATGATCTTTATAAAAAGACTATATTGTACAGATATTTTAAACTTATTTTTTTAGAGTACTTGAAAATAGTCTTTGTTTTGAATTTTAATTGTGACATTATAAAATATTATATCATAAGCATTTGTTTTATCTTCACTTGACACAATGTGTAGCATTAAATAAGTTGTTTTTTGTTAGTTTAATTCCAATAAATATGAAATTCCATATAAAATAAACACTTTGATATACTATTAGATAATGTCACCATAAAAGTTCTAAGAAAGACTATTTAAACAATTAATATGCAAGTATGCTAACCATTTTTTCTAAACATAAAACACTGTCAAAAACTATTGAAAACAAAAAGAAATATAATTTTCAGTTAAATGTTTTTATAATTATATTGTATAGCAACTCTGTTGTTGGTTAATAGTTACTTAAAAAGAGTTTTTGACAGTAGTGGTTTAGATTTGAATATGTTAGTTGCATGTATAGAAATTGAATAAGGTAAGAATGTGTATATTTTAAGTGGGCCGGCTGCAGTTGTAAGGTTTTGTATGTGTTTTAAATCATAACATTATGCAAATGATGTAAAGTGATAAATCAGCAGAATGTTACCAAAATTTTAATACAAACCCTTTCCCTAACCCAAGTAACATATTAGCCAATCAGAAGCGACCTTAGAACTGCAGCCGCACCTTATAAGCCAACTTAGAACTATTTAAGATGCAAGTAGTTAACAAATTTTAAAATGAACAAAAAGTTCTTTATTGCTCACATAAAGGATTATGTCTAAACTGATACTGTAACCATTTAATTTAGGCTCTGAACCATAAGTTTAGAACGTGATTTTAATAAAATAAATACATCTATAAATATTAAGGCCCCCCACACAAATTTTTTCACAAATGGGGATTTCCCCAAAGTGAAAATGTGGGGGGAAATTTTTGAGATTGATAAAAAAAATTATTTTAAAGGCATTTCGCCGGCTCTGCCGGCGAAAAATTTTTCACTTTTACTCCCAACCATTTTTTCTTAAAAACCTAATTACGCTTGGACTTCAGTTAGTAAGCCTGACAGCCAAACCAGATAAAAGTGTGGTACTGAGCTTCAAGTGTAATTCGGTTTTGAGTTAAAGTGGTGGCGGACAGCTTTCGTTATTTGTGCATAAGTCCCTTCCGCTGCGAATTCCTCCTCCTCCGGAGGAGGAATTCTTGCTCACGGGACTTTTGCACAAATAACGAAAGCCGTCCTTCAGGCCACGTCCTTATGCTGGTCGGCACCTAATTAGTTTTTTGTTTGATGTACGAGTAGTTACGCACGTTCCTTTAGTGTGTTATTTTTCTTTCAAACTCAATATTTAATATTAATTTATTTAAATTACAAGTAAAGTTTTATGTTTTATAGTATGTATCTCGGCTGTAATATTACAAATGATACAGTTTTGTAGTAGACAGTCTGGTATTATTCTATAATAAACACGCCACTTACTGTAATTTAATAACATAATTTTATTGTCCCCTTTGGAGGGTATTGCATCTGCAATTTTTTGCACGTCTTTCAGTGCCGGTAACTCTATGAATTTTCACAAATAATACAGGTTTTTTTTGAGTTACTTGAGTAGATTACTTGCTGAGATTTAAGTGTCGTTAGGCTTGAAAGAGGTAAAAATTGTTTGGACAAAAATGTTATTAAAATTAGTTAATGTAATATATTTCATTCTTAATAATAAAAATCATACTAATTTGTAAGAAGTATCTAAGTAACATTGTAATAGAAGATTTATGTCAATTTAAGGAGAAACCAAGCTTAAGTTTTCCATTTACATAAGCAAGTTTTTACATCTTTATTTGTATAAAAAAGTTTGGGCATCTTTTAAATAAGACTCTAATAAATCAGACTGTTTTGTCCACCATTTTTCAAGTAATTTTGCAATACTTTTATTTTTCCCTACTTACTATTATTACGTCATCACCCTGTAGTGTCATACAGTATAGACTAAGTAATTTTTATTTACACTTTATGTTATTAGTTGTATATGAATTATATCTTTTGGATTATAAACTATTAAATTTGTTTCAAATTGCTCTATATTCTAAAGTTATATATTAATGAATAAGACTAACTGTACATACTTAATAAGTATTGGGTAAGATGTATCTTAATTAAACTAACAGATACAAACATTTAATTATGGCAATTAGCTCTTAAATATTTTCATTCTGCATGTAAATGTATCTAATTTTTAAACTACAATTACTTAATCATTAGTTATCAAATTGTTGCGCAGGTTTATATGACTGTTTCTAGTTTTATATCACAAACAACGTATGTACTTAACTATGAATTTAAAACATTGAACCATTCTTTCAATTAACATCCTATTTAAAGCCGTTATGAGTTTAAATGTCTCTATTAATTTTAACCATTATATATAACTTTATTTAACACTGAGTCAGTTAAAACATATAAATAATCGTAGGTATATAACAGTTCAATTATGTAGTTAGACATAACAATTTGTACTACTTGTTAATATTAAACTGTATATAGTTAAATGAATAAAATAGATTTATTAGAAAGTAAAGATTTCAGACTATATTGGATTTAATGATAAAATTAAATAAAATACTGTGCAAGTTAAACTAATCACATAAACTAAAACACATAATACTATAAGACTAGAAGTTAAATGTTTTACTCATGAAAAATAACGCTCTTGTTCAATCAATACTCATTTTTCATCGTTTTTATAAAGTTTTTGGTCTTTTTTTTGCATAAAATTTTGTGCCCGAAATGACAGAGACATTAGTTTTTGAGTATTGGCAAGTTTTAAAAAAAAGAAGAAAATTCAATTAAGAAAAATTTGAATGTTCATTTTCATTGAATTTTAATGCTTATAAATTTGCATAAATACTAATGTTTACAGTTCAGTCTAGTTTTCAGATAAAAACTACTTTAGCTTGGTTCTATCACTTAGGTAAACTTGCTGTTGTTATTATAAATGTAATTTACCTGAAATTTTTATGGTGTTGACTATTAAAACTAATAGAAGTTTACTAAAACAAACCTAAAAAAAATATTAATAAAATTTGTTCTAAAATAGTTAACTTTATTTAATCAAAGAAAAGATGTTTCTATATTTTAACAAAAATTTTTGTTAGTTTACTCTTGTGTTACACATTTATTGTTGTAAATAAGTTATTTAGTTTTTACATTAATGTTTGTTTGTTTTTTATACATTTAATTGTTTATAAAAACCTTTAAGTCTAAACAGAAGTTTAAAACTGAAATTAATATTTGTTATCAACATAGTTTAAAATTTTTTGATTATCAAAGCATCAAATAAGTTTTTATCTTTCTTTTAGATTTAAGCAACAAAAATCAAAACTGCATTTAATATGTACACTGGCTCTGCTTATGCAGCTTTTGAATGGTAAATTTTTCAAACATCAAAATTCACGTAAAAGTTTTGTGTAAAACAAACAGCTTTATCTTTGTACGTATATTTCAAATGAAAAGTGTAACAACCATTTATAGTAGAAAACAATAGCTAAATAAACTTGTTTAAAATTAAAGTTACCTATATATTTTTTGCACTTACGAGGTCTTTTACCGAAACGTAGTTTGCATCACAGAGTCTTGAAAGAATAAAATATAATATCTTTCCTCTAGTAATTGAGTAATTTCTTTATTTGTTTTTGTAAAAATCAAGTCATAAAGTACTTTATTTACTTTATATACCAGCATTGAAGATAAACTTCCAAGTAGCTAATGGTTCAGCGGTTGTCAATTGGCCACAAGACCCGCAGGTAGTGAGATCGACTCCAGCCATGAGCACTTTTTGTTGATAAAATTTTAGCAAATTGTTTCAGCTTAAATTGTTCGGTATTTTATATCATTCTTTAACATTTTTATGAACAAAAGTATCTTGTATAAATACTTGAATAAACTATAAACGATTTAATTTTAAAAATTGCGTTCTTACGGTTGTGCTTCCGTAAGAAAATGTTTTTATAAATATCAACGAATAGAATAAACTTAATTCAAAAAACATACGTCGAATAAAATAGTTTCGAATGTCATTATAAACAAACACAAAGAACTGAAATATGGTCAAAACATTGTTATAAACGAGTTATGCCTTGGTAGTAGTGGTCGCCGGCGCCGTCGATGGTGGACGGAAGGCACTGTCACGCTTCGGTGAGCACGGCAACCAAGCTGTACGTGGTGGGCGGCAGCTTTGAAGGAAGCTGTTTATTTTTAAATCATCTTGTTCAGGATTGTACAAAATTCGTCAATGTCACCTTCCATAACCATCTTTTTGTATGGAGCCTGTGTGTTGGTCTCAAAGAATTTTGTTGCATGGTTGTTGATTAGAAGTTTCGGGCAACCATTAGACACTTCTTCAACCAATAGATTTATTGGTGGAACCTGTTTGTTAGCCACATATTAAGAAAAAAGAAATTACATATTTCTGAAATTTCAACAATGTTAAAAAAAAAGGTTTGTAACCAACGAGAAATATCGTTGTTCAACCATTACAATACATCAAAATTAAAAATAAAAACATTTCTTTGCATGTCATGCTTTACTCACCTGTAGAGAAGTTCCCATCACAATGAGAAGATCGCATTCGGACAAAACTTCTTTCACTTCTGGAGAAAACTGCCACTTTTCACAATCAAAAATTGATTTATCAAGAGGCTCTTGGAACAAAATGACGTTAGGCTTGATAACTCCGTCGCAACTTTTGTTACGGCATGTTGACACTCTAACTGCTTCAATGTCATCCTATAAATATACGCAAAATAATTCAACATTAATTGTTTTCTTATTTTTAATAAGTTTATCATTAAGAACCACTTTTACAAATAAAACTTGACGTTTTCAAAAGAATTTTATGATTATAAACAAATCTTTAATAACTAATTGAATTTCACAAGAATACTTTTTTTACTACGGTGAACAAGTAAAGATTTACTATATATGTAAATTAATATCTCTCAGTAAAAAATTAAATCGTTTGTTACTTTGAAGAACTTATTACTTTAATGTCATCTAAAATGTATTTTTCTTCACATTCCATGCATGTAGCTGTGTCATAACCTCCATGGCAGAACACCAGTCTATCCTTCGGTATATCAGCAACTGTAATTTATTTATTTAGCTAAATGATTGTTAATAATATAAACTTTGTATATGTTTTCTTTGTTTTTTAAGCTAAGATTTAGTGTTTTTTTTTACTTTTAGATATTAAATTTTATCATATTAAATAGGTTCGTTATACATTTTAAAATACTAAACAGTTTATTAAAGATTCAGAAAAAAATGTAATTATTTAATTTTTTTACAAGTATAATAAAAACAAGGATTAACTAATTAATTAACTATCTATTAAAGATTACTTAATTATAAAAACAGCAGTCATACCTTTTTCGAGTCCGTCGATGTTTTGAGTAAATACTTTCAGCACCTGTTTTCTGTCGCACAAATTTTTCATGAACTTGTGAGCAACCGAAGGGTGGTGATCAGGATTCGGCATAATCTCCTTTGAAGTTTCCAGGAACGGCCTCGGATCTTTTTTGAACTGCTCAAGATCGAAGACCAGCCTGGGATCTTCCAAATTGTACTGTTTGAACTTTTCACTGTTGTAGAGACCGTTAGGGCTCCTAAAAAAATGTTTAGTTTAATATGTGCAAATATTCTTATTAACTTTTAAACTTTTCACAAACAAATATCTTCGACTTTTACCTGAAATCAGGAATTCCACAGTTAGTTGATATTCCAGCTCCGGTCAGAAAAACGATGCTTTTGTAAGTTCCAAGTTGTATTCCTTTTAATACTTCAGGTAACATAGAACACCTATTTAAGTCAAATACTAACTTTAATATGGTTAAAAGCTTTTTTATTTAATAAACAAACAATAAGTTTGAACAAATTAAAAAAAAAATACAATACACTTAAAATATTTGAAAATATAGTTAACTATTTAAGCTAAATCAAACATATAAAAAATTTCTTACTTTGAACTTTCTCTAGTCTGTCTTTGTTTTCCCAAAGTTTCAATACATTTATCCACATCTTCTTTTGTAACGACATGTTTCATTGTTTTATACAGATCTTCTGACACACCATTTAAAAGTATGTTTTCTATTTTTATTTTCTTGACTTTTTGAGTCTTTCCGTTATTATGATGCTTCGCAGGTCTCTTCGTAGTTTTGTTCGGATGGATTTTCGTTTTCATGTTTATTCCAGATGCTTTTCCTTCGTGAGTTACTTGAATTTTTGCTAGCTCACTGTATGTTTGAAGATGTTGTTTTATTTTTAACTTCATTCCGGATGCTTTTCCTTGGTCAGTTCCTTTAGTTTTTTCCAGCTTTCTTTCAACGATCTCTATGATTCGTGTCGCCTTATCGTGATCGAATAGCTTTTTTGTTAATGAATCTTTGAGATGTTTGAAGTCGCTGAAACCTGGAGGAAGAATAAGCCCTTGGAATTCGCCATTTGAGGTGAGTATTTTCCTAATTCCTTTTGCTATTCCCGCAATCTTTTTATTTCTTTTTGTAGTAAAGTTGACCGTTGATAAAAGTATACTAATCATAATAAACATAAAGTTTAATTTAGACCTCAAGTTTAACGAATTATGATATGCTCCATAATCGAGTACACAAAATATACTTGAAATTTTAATTAAATTACAAACGAGATTCATTAAAATTGCATTAACCGCATTTTGTTGATAAATGTATACTAATCATGATAAACATAAAGTTTAATTTAGACCTCAAGTTTAACGAATTATGATATGCTCCATAATCGAGTACACAAAATATACTTGAAATTTTAATTAAATTACAAACGAGATTCATTAAAATTGGATTAACCGCATTTTGTTGATAAAAGTATACTAATCATAATAAACATAAAGTATAATTTAGACCTCAAGTTTAACGAATTATGATATGCTCCATAATCGAGTACACAAAATATACCTGAAATTTAAATTAAATTACAAACGAGATTCATTAAAATTGCATTAACCGCATTTTGTTGATAAAAGTATACTAATCATGATAAACATAAAGTTTAATTTAGACCTCAAGTTTAACGAATTATGATATGCTCCATAATCGAGTACACAAAATATACTTGAAATTTTAATTAAATTACAAACGAGATTCATTAAAATTGGATTAACCGCATTTTGTTGATAAAAGTATACTAATCATAATAAACATAAAGTTTAATTTAGACCTCAAGTTTAACGAATTATGATATGCTCCATAATCGAGTACACAAAATATACCTGAAATTTAAATTAAATTACAAACGAGATTCATTAAAATTGGATTAACCGCATTTTGTTGATAAAAGTATACTAATCATATACTAATCACTTGAGCAGGTCCAAAACCCTTCAGTACAACTTCGCAGCTTGCGACGAGCGGAGTTCTGACCCTCATCTGACGTCACTTCCAATTCTCTCAGTTCTTCGGTAATTTCCTGAAGATAACCAGGATCCGGACACCCGTCAGGACCACCTTCATCAAGAGAAGTCTTGTGGCTTATGTTCCACTCCATCTCAAAACGGTCTCTTTTATATAATATTTATTTTTAAAACTTATTTTAACAAGCATACCACCAAATAGACAGATGACTTCTTCGTTTCCTGGAGGTCAGAACATCTTGTCAAAACAGAACAGTTCGTGTGAGTTAAAATTTGTGAAAAACATTTAAACTTTCCTGGTACCCAAGTAAAAGGTGACCAAAAAAGTTGCGACTCTTCAACCAAAAGGTTCTTCCAACACACCAACTTCTAGGAGCGAGTATTTTTAGCTTTACTTTTATCGCTCAATAAACAATATAATAATTTTGTTACAAAGTGTTTTATTTATTAAATTATACTAAAAAGTTGCTCTAAATAAAATCAAAGTAAAGTTGTAGAAGTAAATTAAGAAAATAATTTGTTACTGGAATGGAAGATATCAAAATTAAACTCTGTTTTAGCTTGTAAACCATTGTTTAAAATAAAGTAAACGAAAAAAATTATTATCAAATATTTCATTTACCCAAGAAAAAAACAACACAACAAGAGCTTATATGTAAAATTAGTTAGAAATTAGTGTTATGTTGAGTGGAATAAAAGTTTTAACGAATATATAAATATTTTTTAAATTAAATAAAATGTGACCGTGCAGTAAGATAAAACTATACTGCAAATATAAGTTTTTATGTGAAAAAAAAAACTGCTATATTCTTGTAAGCTTTTTTGTGGGTACAGTTTTGGCATATCTGTTTATAAAACTGTTTGATTGTTTTAATAGTCATAAATAAATATTTTCTAACTCACAAAAACCGACATTAATAATAGATTTTACAAATAACAAATATAATAAGAAATTATAAGACTAGAAGTTTAAAAAAAAATTGTTTTACTCGTGAAAAATAACGCTCTTGTTCTATAATTCTCATTTTTCATCGTTAATATAAAGTTTTAGGTATTTTTTTGCATAGAATTTTATGCCCAAAATGATGGAGACATTTGTTTTTAAGTATTGGCAAGTTTAAAATAAAAATAAATAAAATTTCAAAAATAAAACTTACCTGTTCATTTTTATTCAATTTTGTTGCTCAAAAATTTGCATAAATTTTCATATTTATAGTTTTGTCTAGTTTTCAGATAATAACTACTTAAGCTTGTTTATATCAGTTAGGTAAACTTGCTGTTCTTATTATAACAAAACTGCTTATTGAGTTGAATACTTAAATTAATGAAAGTTTACAAAAATAATTCTAAATAAAATACTTTCAATAAACATTTGTGTTCAATTGTTTTGCTAAAATAATCAACTTAATTGTGTTTTGCTTGTTGAATAAATTCGTTTGTATACTCTTGTGTTATACATTTATTATTTTTAACAAGTTATATAGTTTTACATTTAACGTTTGTTTACCTTTATAAGTTTAATTGTTTATACAAAACCTTTAAATTTAAACATAAGTTTAAAACTGAAATTAAAAATGTAGCACAGATATTTGTTATCAACATAGTTCAAATATTAGCATCTGCTATTTGTTTTAACTTTTATTTCATATGTTGTTGAAAAATATAAGTTTGAAAGATCCTCTAAAACAAGCAATAAATGTAATTTAAAGTTCTATTTTGCTTATTTTTCATGATTTTTATAAACTGTTTGGTGTTTTTTGAAGCAGGTGCTCAACATGATGGTAAATTTCATTTAAAATTAAAACCAGGTTTAAAAAAAACAAAAAGTTTTAAAACAGGTTAAAGTTTTCAAAGGTAGAGAAAATAAAATAAATTTTCCTGTTTAAATTTTCATTCAGTTTCCATAATTTATAATGACTACAGCTGGTTAGGTCTTAAGATAAAAACTGCTTTTTTATAGAGTTTATTAATGTAATTAGTTCTTTAACAGTTTATTAAAGACTTTTTACTTTGCTAACAGTTTTAATAGTGTTTTGATAAGTATTAATATAGTTTGTAAAGTTAAGCTTAAACATTGGTGTCTGTATAAGTATTTATTCTCATACTTATTGCAACTAAATGTTCTCTTTAATACTAGAGTTAAGAATTATTTTATAAATAAGTATTACACTAATCAATAAGAAATAAGTTTTATTAACTAGTTTTAAGTAACTTTTAATGTAAATTATAGCTGTTAGCTCAAGTATTAAGTAAGATAATGTTAGGTTAGTGGGTTAGTTTTATCATTATGATTTAAATGACAAACATAAAATAGTTTTTGTATATAAAAAGTTAATCTTTACTTTAGTGAAACTTGAAAATAATACTGAAATAACTATGATAAAATGAAATACCTTTCGTTAAAACCTACATATAGCAATAAGTTCACATATATTTAATTTTGAATGTTACTGACTTAAGTATCATGATAAAGTTTATATGTAAGTTAAATGATAAGTAAAATGAGCAGGTTTTTCCATCAGGAACAGTATGTAATTTAAAAACACAATACTATGATTACTTGTGTTACAGTTTTAAGAGTTCATTAAAAAATTCTATTAGAGCTAAACTAGTTCAACTGTTCTGCAGCTCACAAGTTTTTATTCAAATAGCTTGAATTTAATACTGTTTTGAAAAAGTTAATTAAGTAAACAATAGTGTTCACAAGTTAAAAGTTCACATTATCAAGTTATTTGACTATAAATAGAAATACAGTCAAATCATATAGATAACTTTGTCAGTGTACACATCAAATAAAAACTATTTTTCTGTCAAGTAGTACACTTATCTATAAACTTGATGAAATGTTTTTATTGTATGCCATAACTTACATTAAACTTTTTAATTAAGTCAAATTAAGCTAAATTTAAGTCATGTAAAAATAAACTGTTGACCAAATTAAAAGTACAGAGTTTGTAAAATTAAGCTTTAATGTGTGCGTAAATTTTTATTCACATACTTGTTTTAAGGTGTTTTTAATACTAGAGTGATGTATTCTTTTATAAATATGTACACAAACCAACAGGTTTCCATAAAAAGTAGCTTACTAATCAATCACAAGTTTACTGTGATTGTATTAAATTAACGCCTTTATTTTAGTCATTTATATTTACTCATGTAAGTAATGTTTTGTTTAAGCAGTTAATGAATAGATACAAATGTATACCTTTAAACTAAAACAAAGATTTAAAGCTGAAATTAAAAATATTGCAGACATATTTGTTATGAACGCAGTTCGAATACTAGTATCTGCTGATTGTTTTTAAACCCTTTCATGCAAAAAGATACAAGTTTGAAAAATCAAACAATTCAAATTCAAAGCTTTGAAGTTTTTAATCCTTATTTTTAATCCTTTTTATAAAGTGTTTGGTGTTTTTTGAAGCAGAATTCGGCGCTTGACATGATGGTAAATATTATTTTTGAAAAAAACTAGGTTTAAAAAAATTATAGCGAAAAGTTTAAAATCAGCTTAAAACTTTCTAAGTGAGAGAAGAGAGAACCCGTGTATGTCACCAAGCGAATTTTTTGCACCAAGTTTTTATTTGTTACGTAATTATAAAAAATTGTGTTTGCAGAAATTTTTCATGAAAATTGCATTCATTAGTAAAATGTTTTCTTACTGGTAGCAGCTCTTGTCATTTTTTTTTTAAACTTTACTTTCATAAATTATTTTAGAGTTTACCTTCTATATATTTTTTTTAAGTAATAAAAGGTAGTAAAAGCAGATACATAAAATCAATTACTTGGTTTGAAAAAAAATCAGCATTGTCTTTAACAGTTGAAACTTAAACTGTTTATGCTTGAAAAAGGTACATAAAACAAATTGTGATGCCTGTATGTTTTAAAAGTATCTTGAATCAACAGTCTTCTACTCTAACCATGTGACTCATTATCTTTTTTTTTCATGACTCAAGAGAAAAGTCTTTATCTTTATGTTGAAAAAGTGTCTCAAATCAACAGTCTGCTACAATTTATTAGTAATCCTGTGTTTCTATTTAATCATAGTTGCACTGAAAGGTTTTTATTAAGCACAAGCAAATTGGGCATCTTCTATTTTGATTGTTAAATTATTTTAGAGTTTACCTTTTTATATGTTTTTTTTAAGTAATTAAAGGTACTAAAAGCAGATAAATCAAATCAATTACTTGGTTTGAAAAAAATCAGCATTGTCTTTAACAGCTGAAACTTAAACTGTTTATGCTTGAAAAAAATGTACATAAAACAAATTGATAATGTCTGTATGTTTAATAAGTATCTTGAATCAACAGTCTTCTACTCAAACCATGTGATTCATTACCTTTTTTTCATGATTTCAGAGAAAAGTCTTTATCTTTATGTTGAAAAAGTGTCTCAAATCAACAGTCTGCTACAATTTATTAGTAATCCTGTGTTTCTATTTAATCATAGTGATTCTACAGCAATCATCTATACCATATTCTTGCCACTAACCTTCTTGTGGCAATTTAAATATCAGGTCTGTTCTTGGTTTACTGCTCTTACTGAGGTAAGTGCTTTATATGTTATACAAAATAGTTAATGTTAAGATGATAAATGTCATATAAGATAATTTTTTAGGGTTGCCAACACTTAATTTATTAGTAGTGCTCAGGTTTTAATACTTGATAATTAGTTGTTTCATTAAATATTGTCGTTAATTTTGTAAATGTAGAATACCATTAGTATAAATTAGTGCTCAAAATCGACTGATATCAAGTATAAGTGAAGTACATAACACATTAGCAGTGCTGCTTAGTTTCTAATTTTAATAAAGTTAAGATGAAATTTGGTTTAATAGAGTACAGTTTTTGAATAAAAGAGTGGCAGCCCTGGTACTTATAAATGCATGTCATAAAATTATGAATTAATTACAATGAAAGTTTTAGATTAAAAAATATCCTATAGAGTATAGTGTTTCTAAAGTGTGTGAAAGTAACTAAAGAGCTGTTACTATTAAACATTATTAGCTTTTCTATATGTCTAAAGTTATGTGTTTATAAATAAATTTCAATATAAATGTTCAATTATCAATATAGAGCTAAAAATCAAGCTGATATAAGTCTGAATGTTACAAGCTTTAAAGTTAAGTAGTTAATTTGCACACTTATAGAGACACATTGATGTTAATTTCTAAAGTAAATGTTTTGTTATTATAATGTTTTTATCCACTAAGAAATTAAAGCTATAGTGTAAAATGATTCTGTATAAGTGACATATTTTGTTACCTGTGAACATATAGGAACACAAACAACATTCAGGCAGCTTGATCAACTGCCTGATGTTTAGTGTTTTTATATGTTTACATAACTAAGTTAGATAAGAGTCTGGTTTGTTTCAGTCACTTGTAATGATTATAGTTAACAGTAATAATAAAATTCAAAGTTTTGTTATGATAAGAAAACTGTAACTAGCTGACAAAAACCAGACTGTTATATGACTATGTATGATCTTTATAAAAAGACTATATTGTACAGATATTTTAAACTTATTTTTTTAGAGTACTTGAAAATAGTCTTTGTTTTGAATTTTAATTGTGACATTATAAAATATTATATCATAAGCATTTGTTTTATCTTCACTTGACACAATGTGTAGCATTAAATAAGTTGTTTTTTGTTAGTTTAATTCCAATAAATATGAAATTCCATATAAAATAAACACTTTGATATACTATTAGATAATGTCACCATAAAAGTTCTAAGAAAGACTATTTAAACAATTAATATGCAAGTATGCTAACCATTTTTTCTAAACATAAAACACTGTCAAAAACTATTGAAAACAAAAAGAAATATAATTTTCAGTTAAATGTTTTTATAATTATATTGTATAGCAACTCTGTTGTTGGTTAATAGTTACTTAAAAAGAGTTTTTGACAGTAGTGGTTTAGATTTGAATATGTTAGTTGCATGTATAGAAATTGAATAAGGTAAGAATGTGTATATTTTAAGTGGGCCGGCTGCAGTTGTAAGGTTTTGTATGTGTTTTAAATCATAACATTATGCAAATGATGTAAAGTGATAAATCAGCAGAATGTTACCAAAATTTTAATACAAACCCTTTCCCTAACCCAAGTAACATATTAGCCAATCAGAAGCGACCTTAGAACTGCAGCCGCACCTTATAAGCCAACTTAGAACTATTTAAGATGCAAGTAGTTAACAAATTTTAAAATGAACAAAAAGTTCTTTATTGCTCACATAAAGGATTATGTCTAAACTGATACTGTAACCATTTAATTTAGGCTCTGAACCATAAGTTTAGAACGTGATTTTAATAAAATAAATACATCTATAAATATTAAGGCCCCCCACACAAATTTTTTCACAAATGGGGATTTCCCCAAAGTGAAAATGTGGGGGGAAATTTTTGAGATTGATAAAAAAAATTATTTTAAAGGCATTTCGCCGGCTCTGCCGGCGAAAAATTTTTCACTTTTACTCCCAACCATTTTTTCTTAAAAACCTAATTACGCTTGGACTTCAGTTAGTAAGCCTGACAGCCAAACCAGATAAAAGTGTGGTACTGAGCTTCAAGTGTAATTCGGTTTTGAGTTAAAGTGGTGGCGGACAGCTTTCGTTATTTGTGCATAAGTCCCTTCCGCTGCGAATTCCTCCTCCTCCGGAGGAGGAATTCTTGCTCACGGGACTTTTGCACAAATAACGAAAGCCGTCCTTCAGGCCACGTCCTTATGCTGGTCGGCACCTAATTAGTTTTTTGTTTGATGTACGAGTAGTTACGCACGTTCCTTTAGTGTGTTATTTTTCTTTCAAACTCAATATTTAATATTAATTTATTTAAATTACAAGTAAAGTTTTATGTTTTATAGTATGTATCTCGGCTGTAATATTACAAATGATACAGTTTTGTAGTAGACAGTCTGGTATTATTCTATAATAAACACGCCACTTACTGTAATTTAATAACATAATTTTATTGTCCCCTTTGGAGGGTATTGCATCTGCAATTTTTTGCACGTCTTTCAGTGCCGGTAACTCTATGAATTTTCACAAATAATACAGGTTTTTTTTGAGTTACTTGAGTAGATTACTTGCTGAGATTTAAGTGTCGTTAGGCTTGAAAGAGGTAAAAATTGTTTGGACAAAAATGTTATTAAAATTAGTTAATGTAATATATTTCATTCTTAATAATAAAAATCATACTAATTTGTAAGAAGTATCTAAGTAACATTGTAATAGAAGATTTATGTCAATTTAAGGAGAAACCAAGCTTAAGTTTTCCATTTACATAAGCAAGTTTTTACATCTTTATTTGTATAAAAAAGTTTGGGCATCTTTTAAATAAGACTCTAATAAATCAGACTGTTTTGTCCACCATTTTTCAAGTAATTTTGCAATACTTTTATTTTTCCCTACTTACTATTATTACGTCATCACCCTGTAGTGTCATACAGTATAGACTAAGTAATTTTTATTTACACTTTATGTTATTAGTTGTATATGAATTATATCTTTTGGATTATAAACTATTAAATTTGTTTCAAATTGCTCTATATTCTAAAGTTATATATTAATGAATAAGACTAACTGTACATACTTAATAAGTATTGGGTAAGATGTATCTTAATTAAACTAACAGATACAAACATTTAATTATGGCAATTAGCTCTTAAATATTTTCATTCTGCATGTAAATGTATCTAATTTTTAAACTACAATTACTTAATCATTAGTTATCAAATTGTTGCGCAGGTTTATATGACTGTTTCTAGTTTTATATCACAAACAACGTATGTACTTAACTATGAATTTAAAACATTGAACCATTCTTTCAATTAACATCCTATTTAAAGCCGTTATGAGTTTAAATGTCTCTATTAATTTTAACCATTATATATAACTTTATTTAACACTGAGTCAGTTAAAACATATAAATAATCGTAGGTATATAACAGTTCAATTATGTAGTTAGACATAACAATTTGTACTACTTGTTAATATTAAACTGTATATAGTTAAATGAATAAAATAGATTTATTAGAAAGTAAAGATTTCAGACTATATTGGATTTAATGATAAAATTAAATAAAATACTGTGCAAGTTAAACTAATCACATAAACTAAAACACATAATACTATAAGACTAGAAGTTAAATGTTTTACTCATGAAAAATAACGCTCTTGTTCAATCAATACTCATTTTTCATCGTTTTTATAAAGTTTTTGGTCTTTTTTTTGCATAAAATTTTGTGCCCGAAATGACAGAGACATTAGTTTTTGAGTATTGGCAAGTTTTAAAAAAAAGAAGAAAATTCAATTAAGAAAAATTTGAATGTTCATTTTCATTGAATTTTAATGCTTATAAATTTGCATAAATACTAATGTTTACAGTTCAGTCTAGTTTTCAGATAAAAACTACTTTAGCTTGGTTCTATCACTTAGGTAAACTTGCTGTTGTTATTATAAATGTAATTTACCTGAAATTTTTATGGTGTTGACTATTAAAACTAATAGAAGTTTACTAAAACAAACCTAAAAAAAATATTAATAAAATTTGTTCTAAAATAGTTAACTTTATTTAATCAAAGAAAAGATGTTTCTATATTTTAACAAAAATTTTTGTTAGTTTACTCTTGTGTTACACATTTATTGTTGTAAATAAGTTATTTAGTTTTTACATTAATGTTTGTTTGTTTTTTATACATTTAATTGTTTATAAAAACCTTTAAGTCTAAACAGAAGTTTAAAACTGAAATTAATATTTGTTATCAACATAGTTTAAAATTTTTTGATTATCAAAGCATCAAATAAGTTTTTATCTTTCTTTTAGATTTAAGCAACAAAAATCAAAACTGCATTTAATATGTACACTGGCTCTGCTTATGCAGCTTTTGAATGGTAAATTTTTCAAACATCAAAATTCACGTAAAAGTTTTGTGTAAAACAAACAGCTTTATCTTTGTACGTATATTTCAAATGAAAAGTGTAACAACCATTTATAGTAGAAAACAATAGCTAAATAAACTTGTTTAAAATTAAAGTTACCTATATATTTTTTGCACTTACGAGGTCTTTTACCGAAACGTAGTTTGCATCACAGAGTCTTGAAAGAATAAAATATAATATCTTTCCTCTAGTAATTGAGTAATTTCTTTATTTGTTTTTGTAAAAATCAAGTCATAAAGTACTTTATTTACTTTATATACCAGCATTGAAGATAAACTTCCAAGTAGCTAATGGTTCAGCGGTTGTCAATTGGCCACAAGACCCGCAGGTAGTGAGATCGACTCCAGCCATGAGCACTTTTTGTTGATAAAATTTTAGCAAATTGTTTCAGCTTAAATTGTTCGGTATTTTATATCATTCTTTAACATTTTTATGAACAAAAGTATCTTGTATAAATACTTGAATAAACTATAAACGATTTAATTTTAAAAATTGCGTTCTTACGGTTGTGCTTCCGTAAGAAAATGTTTTTATAAATATCAACGAATAGAATAAACTTAATTCAAAAAACATACGTCGAATAAAATAGTTTCGAATGTCATTATAAACAAACACAAAGAACTGAAATATGGTCAAAACATTGTTATAAACGAGTTATGCCTTGGTAGTAGTGGTCGCCGGCGCCGTCGATGGTGGACGGAAGGCACTGTCACGCTTCGGTGAGCACGGCAACCAAGCTGTACGTGGTGGGCGGCAGCTTTGAAGGAAGCTGTTTATTTTTAAATCATCTTGTTCAGGATTGTACAAAATTCGTCAATGTCACCTTCCATAACCATCTTTTTGTATGGAGCCTGTGTGTTGGTCTCAAAGAATTTTGTTGCATGGTTGTTGATTAGAAGTTTCGGGCAACCATTAGACACTTCTTCAACCAATAGATTTATTGGTGGAACCTGTTTGTTAGCCACATATTAAGAAAAAAGAAATTACATATTTCTGAAATTTCAACAATGTTAAAAAAAAAGGTTTGTAACCAACGAGAAATATCGTTGTTCAACCATTACAATACATCAAAATTAAAAATAAAAACATTTCTTTGCATGTCATGCTTTACTCACCTGTAGAGAAGTTCCCATCACAATGAGAAGATCGCATTCGGACAAAACTTCTTTCACTTCTGGAGAAAACTGCCACTTTTCACAATCAAAAATTGATTTATCAAGAGGCTCTTGGAACAAAATGACGTTAGGCTTGATAACTCCGTCGCAACTTTTGTTACGGCATGTTGACACTCTAACTGCTTCAATGTCATCCTATAAATATACGCAAAATAATTCAACATTAATTGTTTTCTTATTTTTAATAAGTTTATCATTAAGAACCACTTTTACAAATAAAACTTGACGTTTTCAAAAGAATTTTATGATTATAAACAAATCTTTAATAACTAATTGAATTTCACAAGAATACTTTTTTTACTACGGTGAACAAGTAAAGATTTACTATATATGTAAATTAATATCTCTCAGTAAAAAATTAAATCGTTTGTTACTTTGAAGAACTTATTACTTTAATGTCATCTAAAATGTATTTTTCTTCACATTCCATGCATGTAGCTGTGTCATAACCTCCATGGCAGAACACCAGTCTATCCTTCGGTATATCAGCAACTGTAATTTATTTATTTAGCTAAATGATTGTTAATAATATAAACTTTGTATATGTTTTCTTTGTTTTTTAAGCTAAGATTTAGTGTTTTTTTTTACTTTTAGATATTAAATTTTATCATATTAAATAGGTTCGTTATACATTTTAAAATACTAAACAGTTTATTAAAGATTCAGAAAAAAATGTAATTATTTAATTTTTTTACAAGTATAATAAAAACAAGGATTAACTAATTAATTAACTATCTATTAAAGATTACTTAATTATAAAAACAGCAGTCATACCTTTTTCGAGTCCGTCGATGTTTTGAGTAAATACTTTCAGCACCTGTTTTCTGTCGCACAAATTTTTCATGAACTTGTGAGCAACCGAAGGGTGGTGATCAGGATTCGGCATAATCTCCTTTGAAGTTTCCAGGAACGGCCTCGGATCTTTTTTGAACTGCTCAAGATCGAAGACCAGCCTGGGATCTTCCAAATTGTACTGTTTGAACTTTTCACTGTTGTAGAGACCGTTAGGGCTCCTAAAAAAATGTTTAGTTTAATATGTGCAAATATTCTTATTAACTTTTAAACTTTTCACAAACAAATATCTTCGACTTTTACCTGAAATCAGGAATTCCACAGTTAGTTGATATTCCAGCTCCGGTCAGAAAAACGATGCTTTTGTAAGTTCCAAGTTGTATTCCTTTTAATACTTCAGGTAACATAGAACACCTATTTAAGTCAAATACTAACTTTAATATGGTTAAAAGCTTTTTTATTTAATAAACAAACAATAAGTTTGAACAAATTAAAAAAAAAATACAATACACTTAAAATATTTGAAAATATAGTTAACTATTTAAGCTAAATCAAACATATAAAAAATTTCTTACTTTGAACTTTCTCTAGTCTGTCTTTGTTTTCCCAAAGTTTCAATACATTTATCCACATCTTCTTTTGTAACGACATGTTTCATTGTTTTATACAGATCTTCTGACACACCATTTAAAAGTATGTTTTCTATTTTTATTTTCTTGACTTTTTGAGTCTTTCCGTTATTATGATGCTTCGCAGGTCTCTTCGTAGTTTTGTTCGGATGGATTTTCGTTTTCATGTTTATTCCAGATGCTTTTCCTTCGTGAGTTACTTGAATTTTTGCTAGCTCACTGTATGTTTGAAGATGTTGTTTTATTTTTAACTTCATTCCGGATGCTTTTCCTTGGTCAGTTCCTTTAGTTTTTTCCAGCTTTCTTTCAACGATCTCTATGATTCGTGTCGCCTTATCGTGATCGAATAGCTTTTTTGTTAATGAATCTTTGAGATGTTTGAAGTCGCTGAAACCTGGAGGAAGAATAAGCCCTTGGAATTCGCCATTTGAGGTGAGTATTTTCCTAATTCCTTTTGCTATTCCCGCAATCTTTTTATTTCTTTTTGTAGTAAAGTTGACCGTTGATAAAAGTATACTAATCATAATAAACATAAAGTTTAATTTAGACCTCAAGTTTAACGAATTATGATATGCTCCATAATCGAGTACACAAAATATACTTGAAATTTTAATTAAATTACAAACGAGATTCATTAAAATTGCATTAACCGCATTTTGTTGATAAATGTATACTAATCATGATAAACATAAAGTTTAATTTAGACCTCAAGTTTAACGAATTATGATATGCTCCATAATCGAGTACACAAAATATACTTGAAATTTTAATTAAATTACAAACGAGATTCATTAAAATTGGATTAACCGCATTTTGTTGATAAAAGTATACTAATCATAATAAACATAAAGTATAATTTAGACCTCAAGTTTAACGAATTATGATATGCTCCATAATCGAGTACACAAAATATACCTGAAATTTAAATTAAATTACAAACGAGATTCATTAAAATTGCATTAACCGCATTTTGTTGATAAAAGTATACTAATCATGATAAACATAAAGTTTAATTTAGACCTCAAGTTTAACGAATTATGATATGCTCCATAATCGAGTACACAAAATATACTTGAAATTTTAATTAAATTACAAACGAGATTCATTAAAATTGGATTAACCGCATTTTGTTGATAAAAGTATACTAATCATAATAAACATAAAGTTTAATTTAGACCTCAAGTTTAACGAATTATGATATGCTCCATAATCGAGTACACAAAATATACCTGAAATTTAAATTAAATTACAAACGAGATTCATTAAAATTGGATTAACCGCATTTTGTTGATAAAAGTATACTAATCATATACTAATCACTTGAGCAGGTCCAAAACCCTTCAGTACAACTTCGCAGCTTGCGACGAGCGGAGTTCTGACCCTCATCTGACGTCACTTCCAATTCTCTCAGTTCTTCGGTAATTTCCTGAAGATAACCAGGATCCGGACACCCGTCAGGACCACCTTCATCAAGAGAAGTCTTGTGGCTTATGTTCCACTCCATCTCAAAACGGTCTCTTTTATATAATATTTATTTTTAAAACTTATTTTAACAAGCATACCACCAAATAGACAGATGACTTCTTCGTTTCCTGGAGGTCAGAACATCTTGTCAAAACAGAACAGTTCGTGTGAGTTAAAATTTGTGAAAAACATTTAAACTTTCCTGGTACCCAAGTAAAAGGTGACCAAAAAAGTTGCGACTCTTCAACCAAAAGGTTCTTCCAACACACCAACTTCTAGGAGCGAGTATTTTTAGCTTTACTTTTATCGCTCAATAAACAATATAATAATTTTGTTACAAAGTGTTTTATTTATTAAATTATACTAAAAAGTTGCTCTAAATAAAATCAAAGTAAAGTTGTAGAAGTAAATTAAGAAAATAATTTGTTACTGGAATGGAAGATATCAAAATTAAACTCTGTTTTAGCTTGTAAACCATTGTTTAAAATAAAGTAAACGAAAAAAATTATTATCAAATATTTCATTTACCCAAGAAAAAAACAACACAACAAGAGCTTATATGTAAAATTAGTTAGAAATTAGTGTTATGTTGAGTGGAATAAAAGTTTTAACGAATATATAAATATTTTTTAAATTAAATAAAATGTGACCGTGCAGTAAGATAAAACTATACTGCAAATATAAGTTTTTATGTGAAAAAAAAAACTGCTATATTCTTGTAAGCTTTTTTGTGGGTACAGTTTTGGCATATCTGTTTATAAAACTGTTTGATTGTTTTAATAGTCATAAATAAATATTTTCTAACTCACAAAAACCGACATTAATAATAGATTTTACAAATAACAAATATAATAAGAAATTATAAGACTAGAAGTTTAAAAAAAAATTGTTTTACTCGTGAAAAATAACGCTCTTGTTCTATAATTCTCATTTTTCATCGTTAATATAAAGTTTTAGGTATTTTTTTGCATAGAATTTTATGCCCAAAATGATGGAGACATTTGTTTTTAAGTATTGGCAAGTTTAAAATAAAAATAAATAAAATTTCAAAAATAAAACTTACCTGTTCATTTTTATTCAATTTTGTTGCTCAAAAATTTGCATAAATTTTCATATTTATAGTTTTGTCTAGTTTTCAGATAATAACTACTTAAGCTTGTTTATATCAGTTAGGTAAACTTGCTGTTCTTATTATAACAAAACTGCTTATTGAGTTGAATACTTAAATTAATGAAAGTTTACAAAAATAATTCTAAATAAAATACTTTCAATAAACATTTGTGTTCAATTGTTTTGCTAAAATAATCAACTTAATTGTGTTTTGCTTGTTGAATAAATTCGTTTGTATACTCTTGTGTTATACATTTATTATTTTTAACAAGTTATATAGTTTTACATTTAACGTTTGTTTACCTTTATAAGTTTAATTGTTTATACAAAACCTTTAAATTTAAACATAAGTTTAAAACTGAAATTAAAAATGTAGCACAGATATTTGTTATCAACATAGTTCAAATATTAGCATCTGCTATTTGTTTTAACTTTTATTTCATATGTTGTTGAAAAATATAAGTTTGAAAGATCCTCTAAAACAAGCAATAAATGTAATTTAAAGTTCTATTTTGCTTATTTTTCATGATTTTTATAAACTGTTTGGTGTTTTTTGAAGCAGGTGCTCAACATGATGGTAAATTTCATTTAAAATTAAAACCAGGTTTAAAAAAAACAAAAAGTTTTAAAACAGGTTAAAGTTTTCAAAGGTAGAGAAAATAAAATAAATTTTCCTGTTTAAATTTTCATTCAGTTTCCATAATTTATAATGACTACAGCTGGTTAGGTCTTAAGATAAAAACTGCTTTTTTATAGAGTTTATTAATGTAATTAGTTCTTTAACAGTTTATTAAAGACTTTTTACTTTGCTAACAGTTTTAATAGTGTTTTGATAAGTATTAATATAGTTTGTAAAGTTAAGCTTAAACATTGGTGTCTGTATAAGTATTTATTCTCATACTTATTGCAACTAAATGTTCTCTTTAATACTAGAGTTAAGAATTATTTTATAAATAAGTATTACACTAATCAATAAGAAATAAGTTTTATTAACTAGTTTTAAGTAACTTTTAATGTAAATTATAGCTGTTAGCTCAAGTATTAAGTAAGATAATGTTAGGTTAGTGGGTTAGTTTTATCATTATGATTTAAATGACAAACATAAAATAGTTTTTGTATATAAAAAGTTAATCTTTACTTTAGTGAAACTTGAAAATAATACTGAAATAACTATGATAAAATGAAATACCTTTCGTTAAAACCTACATATAGCAATAAGTTCACATATATTTAATTTTGAATGTTACTGACTTAAGTATCATGATAAAGTTTATATGTAAGTTAAATGATAAGTAAAATGAGCAGGTTTTTCCATCAGGAACAGTATGTAATTTAAAAACACAATACTATGATTACTTGTGTTACAGTTTTAAGAGTTCATTAAAAAATTCTATTAGAGCTAAACTAGTTCAACTGTTCTGCAGCTCACAAGTTTTTATTCAAATAGCTTGAATTTAATACTGTTTTGAAAAAGTTAATTAAGTAAACAATAGTGTTCACAAGTTAAAAGTTCACATTATCAAGTTATTTGACTATAAATAGAAATACAGTCAAATCATATAGATAACTTTGTCAGTGTACACATCAAATAAAAACTATTTTTCTGTCAAGTAGTACACTTATCTATAAACTTGATGAAATGTTTTTATTGTATGCCATAACTTACATTAAACTTTTTAATTAAGTCAAATTAAGCTAAATTTAAGTCATGTAAAAATAAACTGTTGACCAAATTAAAAGTACAGAGTTTGTAAAATTAAGCTTTAATGTGTGCGTAAATTTTTATTCACATACTTGTTTTAAGGTGTTTTTAATACTAGAGTGATGTATTCTTTTATAAATATGTACACAAACCAACAGGTTTCCATAAAAAGTAGCTTACTAATCAATCACAAGTTTACTGTGATTGTATTAAATTAACGCCTTTATTTTAGTCATTTATATTTACTCATGTAAGTAATGTTTTGTTTAAGCAGTTAATGAATAGATACAAATGTATACCTTTAAACTAAAACAAAGATTTAAAGCTGAAATTAAAAATATTGCAGACATATTTGTTATGAACGCAGTTCGAATACTAGTATCTGCTGATTGTTTTTAAACCCTTTCATGCAAAAAGATACAAGTTTGAAAAATCAAACAATTCAAATTCAAAGCTTTGAAGTTTTTAATCCTTATTTTTCATCCTTTTTATAAAGTGTTTGGTGTTTTTTGAAGCAGAATTCGGCGCTTGACATGATGGTAAATATTATTTTTGAAAAAAACTAGGTTTAAAAAAATTATAGCGAAAAGTTTAAAATCAGCTTAAAACTTTCTAAGTGAGAGAAGAGAGAACCCGTGTATGTCACCAAGCGAATTTTTTGCACCAAGTTTTTATTTGTTACGTAATTATAAAAAATTGTGTTTGCAGAAATTTTTCATGAAAATTGCATTCATTAGTAAAATGTTTTCTTACTGGTAGCAGCTCTTGTCATTTTTTTTTTAAACTTTACTTTCATAAATTATTTTAGAGTTTACCTTCTATATATTTTTTTTAAGTAATAAAAGGTAGTAAAAGCAGATACATAAAATCAATTACTTGGTTTGAAAAAAAATCAGCATTGTCTTTAACAGTTGAAACTTAAACTGTTTATGCTTGAAAAAGGTACATAAAACAAATTGTGATGCCTGTATGTTTTAAAAGTATCTTGAATCAACAGTCTTCTACTCTAACCATGTGACTCATTATCTTTTTTTTTCATGACTCAAGAGAAAAGTCTTTATCTTTATGTTGAAAAAGTGTCTCAAATCAACAGTCTGCTACAATTTATTAGTAATCCTGTGTTTCTATTTAATCATAGTTGCACTGAAAGGTTTTTATTAAGCACAAGCAAATTGGGCATCTTCTATTTTGATTGTTAAATTATTTTAGAGTTTACCTTTTTATATGTTTTTTTTAAGTAATTAAAGGTACTAAAAGCAGATAAATCAAATCAATTACTTGGTTTGAAAAAAATCAGCATTGTCTTTAACAGCTGAAACTTAAACTGTTTATGCTTGAAAAAAATGTACATAAAACAAATTGATAATGTCTGTATGTTTAATAAGTATCTTGAATCAACAGTCTTCTACTCAAACCATGTGATTCATTACCTTTTTTTCATGATTTCAGAGAAAAGTCTTTATCTTTATGTTGAAAAAGTGTCTCAAATCAACAGTCTGCTACAATTTATTAGTAATCCTGTGTTTCTATTTAATCATAGTGATTCTACAGCAATCATCTATACCATATTCTTGCCACTAACCTTCTTGTGGCAATTTAAATATCAGGTCTGTTCTTGGTTTACTGCTCTTACTGAGGTAAGTGCTTTATATGTTATACAAAATAGTTAATGTTAAGATGATAAATGTCATATAAGATAATTTTTTAGGGTTGCCAACACTTAATTTATTAGTAGTGCTCAGGTTTTAATACTTGATAATTAGTTGTTTCATTAAATATTGTCGTTAATTTTGTAAATGTAGAATACCATTAGTATAAATTAGTGCTCAAAATCGACTGATATCAAGTATAAGTGAAGTACATAACACATTAGTTTCTAATTTTAATAAAGTTAAGATGAAATTTGGTTTAATAGAGTACAGTTTTTGAATAAAAGAGTGGCAGCCCTGGTACTTATAAATGCATGTCATAAAATTATGAATTAATTACAATTAAAAAATATCCTATAGAGTATAGTGTTTCTAAAGTGTGTGAAAGTAACTAAAGAGCTGTTACTATTAAACATTATTAGCTTTTCTATATGTCTGAATGTTACAAGCTTTAAAGTTAAGTAGTTAATTTGCACACTTATAGAGACACATTGATGTTAATTTCTAAAGTAAATGTTTTGTTATTATAATGTTTTTATCCACTAAGAAATTAAAGCTATAGTGTAAAATGATTCTGTATAAGTGACATATTTTGTTACCTGTGAACATATAGGAACACAAACAACATTCAGGCAGCTTGATCAACTGCCTGATGTTTAGTGTTTTTATATGTTTACATAACTAAGTTAGATAAGAGTCTGGTTTGTTTCAGTCACTTGTAATGATTATAGTTAACAGTAATAATAAAATTCAAAGTTTTGTTATGATAAGAAAACTGTAACTAGCTGACAAAAACCAGACTGTTATATGACTTTATAAAAAGACTATATTGTACAGATATTTTAAACTTATTTTTTTAGAGTACTTGAAAATAGTCTTTGTTTTGAATTTTAATTGTGACATTATAAAATATTATATCATAAGCATTTGTTTTATCTTCACTTGACACAATGTGTAGCATTAAATAAGTTGTTTTTTGTTAGTTTAATTCCAATAAATATGAAATTCCATATAAAATAAACACTTTGATATACTATTAGATAATGTCACCATAAAAGTTCTAAGAAAGACTATTTAAACAATTAATATGCAAGTATGCTAACCATTTTTTCTAAACATAAAACACTGTCAAAAACTATTGAAAACAAAAAGAAATATAATTTTCAGTTAAATATTTTTATAATTATATTGTATAGCAACTCTGTTGTTGGTTAATAGTTACTTAAAAAGAGTTTTTGACAGTAGTGGTTTAGATTTGAATATGTTAGTTGCATGTACAGAAATTGAATAAGGTAAGAATGTGTATATTTTAAGTGGGCCGGCTGCAGTTGTAAGGTTTTGTATGTGTTTTAAATCATAACATCATTATGCAAATGATGTAAAGTGATAAATCAGCAGAATGTTAAAAGCATCTAAACTTACCAAAATTTTAATACAAACCCTTTCCCTAACCCAAGTAATATATTAGCCAATCAGAAGCGACCTTAGAACTGCAGCCGCACCTTATAAGCCAACTTAGAACTATTTAAGATGCAAGTAGTTAACAAATTTTAAAATGAACAAAAAATTCTTTATTGCTCACATAAAGGATTATGTCTAAACTGATACTGTAACCATTTAATTTAGGCTCTGAACCATAAGTTTAGAACGTGATTTTAATAAAATAAATACATCTATAAATATTAAGGCCCCCCACACAAATTTTTTCACAAATGGGGATTTCCCCAAAGTGAAAATGTGGGGGGAAAATTTTTGAGATTGATAAAAAAAATTATTTTAAAGGCATTTCGCCGGCTCCGCCGGCGAAAAATTTTTCACTTTTACTCCCAACCATTTTTTCTTAAAAACCTAATTACGCTTGGAGCCCAGTTAGTAAGCCTGACAGCCAAACCAGATAAAAGTGTGGTACTGAGCTCTAAGAAGTAGTTGGGTTTTGAGTTAAAGTGGTAGCGGACAGCTTTCGTTATTTGTGCATAAGTCCCTTCCGCTGCGAGTTCTCTTCGAGAACTCTTGCTCCAGGGACTTTTGCACAAATAACGAAAGCCGTCCTTTAGGCCAGGTCCTTATGCTGGTCGGCACCTAATTAGTTTTTTGTTTGATGTACGAGTAGTTACGCAAGTTCTTTTAGTATGTTATTTTTCTCTTATACACTTGTGAGTATCCATATGTATGTTTGATATTAAAAACAACTGAATTACAGTAAAGTTTTATGTTTTATAGTATATAACATTGATGTAGTACTCCAAATGGTACAGTTTTGGAGTAGACAATCAATTTATTATTCTATATATAACACTTCACTTATTGTAATTTGATTTGTTAACATTATTCTATTGTAATTTGTCTCATAAATTTACTAGTTGTACATACCAGTTAGTTTATCTAATTAATGTTGTTATTTAAACAAGCCTTAGCTTATTTGTTTTGTTTGTACTGTGTGTCCTTAAGTAATTTAACTCTATTTATAGCTCAAAGTAAAGACTGAACTGAGTTTTAGTGTTATTAACAGATATGTTTAATTTAAAAGTGAATTTTTTAATAGTATATACCTATAAGTAATTCGAATACTAAAAAGTAACCCAACAGTTTTATGTTGTAGTTTACTTTATCAGTATCATTCTATTTCAATTCGAAAAGTTATATTAATTCAAGTTACCAAGTCTCATAAACAGCAAATAAATTCTTAGTTTAGTGTTTAATTATACTTTAGACCAGCTTTTTTCATGTTTTACCCCTTATTGGAAAATAATTACTTAACTAATCCCAATTTACACTACTTAAGTGCCGGATACTCTATGAATCAGTTCCTGTATCATTTGTTTGAGTTACACTAGTAGATTACTTACTGAGATTTAAGCGTCGTTAGGCTTCAAAGAGAAAAACAATGGTTAAACTAAGCTAAAATTTTCAATTTACATAAGTAAGTATTTACGTCTTAAATTGTATAACTAATGTCTGGACATCTTTTAAATTTATGTCCACAATTTTTCAGGTAATTTTGTAATATTTTTTATTTTTGCATATTTACAATTATTACGTCATGACCCTGTAGTCTCATACAGTATAAACTTAGTAATTTTTATTCACACTTTAGTTGTATATGGATATCATCTTTTGGATTATAAATTATTAAATTTGTTTCAAGTAAGACTAATTGTATGTACATAATAAGTATTGGATAAGGTGTATCTTAATTAAACTAACAGATACAAACATTTTACTGTTGCGTATAAAGGAATTTAATTTTTAAATTACAATCAAATCTTAATATTTAATTATCATATTGTTGCGCTGGTTTATGTGATTTAACTATAAATTTAAAAGATTAAACTGTTTTATCAAGTAAATCAAGTAAATTTTTCAATAATAAACGTCTTAAGTTGTCCACACAAAGTTCTACAAATTGTATGCATTGTCATAAAAACGAAAGGTCTTTTTTTGTCTATTTAATTTTGGTGTTTGTTTTCGACTCATTATTAAATATTACAACATTTGAATTGAAAGTAAAGTTTTATGTTTTATAGTATGTATCCTGTGTTTTGCGTACTACAAATGATACAATTTTGTAGTAGACAATTCTGGTATTATTCTATAAATAACAATTCAGCTTACTTTTTAATTATGTTTATCTAATTATGTTACTACATAATATTCAAAACTAAGTGTGTCTCGTAAATAAATTACCAGTTAAGTATTCAATCATATCTTAGGTTTTCAATTAAAAGTTATTTATGGCATTACTCTAGTTTAATCACAGTTAGACATAACAATTTATAATACTTGTTAACATTAATTGAATTATATGGGTTTATTAGAAAGTAAAGACTTTAGATTGTATTGGATTTATTGATCTAAGCAAATAAAGTATTGTGCAAGTTGAACTAATCACAATCTGAAAATTATAAGACTAAAAGCTAAATAGTATTGTTTTATTCATGAAAAATGTTAACGCACTTGTTCTAACAATTCTGATTTTTTATCCTTCACATAAAGTTTTTTTGCACAAAATTTTGTGGCCGAAAAGATCGAGACATTAGTTTTTGAGTATAGGCAAGTTAAAAAAATAGTTAAATTTATTGAATTTTGATGCTTGAAAATTTGCATAAACTTTCATGTTTACAGTTCAGTCTAGTTTCCAGATAAAGCTTGGTTCTATCTATTAGTTAAACTCGCTGTTGTTAATATAAATGCAATTGTCTCGAAATTTCTATGAACACGAATTAAAAATATAGATGCGTCCGCACGCTAAAAATATTTAAAAAGTTTAAACTAACCAAGACTAGGAAGAGAAATGAACAAAATATTTCGTATGATTATATTGAAATCATAATTTATAAAAATTAAATAAATAAAGTTAACACGAAAGATAACAGTCATTTACAGTTAGAAAATAATTTTTTAACGCCTCATTTTAATTACACTAGATATTTTGAGTTGCATATGAAGAGCATAAAAAAAGGTCTTAAGTGTATTTTTTAGTAATTTTGAAACTTACACTAGATGTTCTTGAGTTTCAAATGAAGAGCAAACAAAAAAAAAGGTCTTATGTATTTTAAATTGTAGTCTTGTTTGAGGGGGCAATAGCCTTTTTTATTTATTCAAACGGGGCAACTTGAAAAATAAAGTTTGGGAAACCCTGATCTAAATACCATTTCTAGATTCTTAAGATGACAAGTTATTTATTTTTTATGTATAAATTGATTAATACCCGGTAGTTTAGAATTAGTTTCATACCTTTAACTTTTTTCTTAAAGACTTGTTTAGGTTATTCAAATATATTTTTTAATTTTTTTGATTTCAAAATACCTAACATTTAACTAAACTTATATTTTTTTTGTAGGTACTAAAATTACATCACTTTGTGTTCACAGCAGTTTCTTCGATTATATTCAATGCAGTCAGTAATTCAAAGTTTTTTTGATTGGAGTTTAGTCACAACAGTAAGGACGCGTGACAAGTTAATCATGAAATCGGACCGGTGGCTTCAGTTGTATAATAGTTACCAGCAGCAAAAAGCCAGGCTCCAGCAACAACCTGACCAGGGCGGCCAGCTGAGCAGCAGGACATCAACCGAATTTTGACAGAAACATGCGAAAACTTTCTGGAGGTGAACTTGAAAATACGGGGTACAATCGACAACTGAGAAACATGTTTTCGGTCTTTACACCTTGTTAAACGCAAGGATCGAAATAGATTATTTAGAAATTTTAGATTATTTAACACTTCATTAGACGTCTACTTGAGCTGCCTTGAAACGGTTGTTTATCTGCTTGAGATTATCTAGATTTCAGCTTGAAATCATTCAAGCATTCATTCTGAAACTATAAAATTGATGTATAAAGCATTATTGAATATTTCTATTATATATATTTGTTGCTTTCGTTTTCTAACATTTTTGGAATGTAAACTCTAGCGTACAGTTTTTTATTTTTATTATTTTTGTAAATTTTCAAATCTTGATCAAAAATGGTGATATCAAGATAAATATCTTCTTTTTTGTTGTTCGAGGTATTAAATTTATATGTTCAATAATATTTTATATGTTTATAACCAATGCTGTAGTTCAACTGACGTTACTAAGAAGAATTGAGTTTATTTTTGAAAATTATTTTAGTCTGGAAAATTAACAATCAAAACAGACCGAAATAAAAAAGAAACTCTCTGTTTTAATAAATTTTTCAGTCTGAACAGTCCATAACAATGTAATATTAAACTATTATGCTGATAGTATATTATATTATATTATTAAAATGATAGTTTAAACTTTTCTGAACTTTAACATAGTGTGCTTCTACTTTAACTTGTAAACTAACTTATATTCATTTTAGAAAAAAATGAAGTATAAAGAGATGCCACAAAAATGTAAAATAAAGATAAAACGTTAACTAAACTTAATATTGAATAACTATAATTACAGGGTTGCCAAATGTTTTTGAGAAATTTCTTCCAGGTTTTCAAAAATACAAGTTTTTGGGTCTATTTTAGTATAAAACTAAGTGTAAGGTAAAAAAATACTGTCTTATATAGTCTAGCACGATCGAAAAGATACTGTAAAGCTACAAACGTTTAAACAGTTGTCGTTACTTTTATAAACGTCAGAATTCTCAAACAATGGTTTAATACACAATTGGTTATAACGTGAAACGAAAGCTGATTGTTATAAAAAGTCAAATCAAATACAAAGTCAATAAGCGTAATCTTAAGTAACAACGAGAAAGTTTTATACCGCATTTATTAAACTTGATTAAAAGTAGCAGATATGTTTCTAAATTTAAGTTCCGTTATGTTTGAAAAAAGGTTTCAGATGGCAATTATTTTGTTAGCACTTTATATAAAGTCTATCTCTATTAAGAATATTAAGCAACAGTTTAAATTCTTTAAAGATTAAAGATGCAAGCAATCTGGAACTTTTAACTTGATACACTACTAATATCATGTTTCAACAAAAAATTTAAAACAAGGATTAGTAACAAAACTTTGTAGTAATTGTTTATTCAAACAAAAGAATCTAAACAACTCTACAACAAATAGTTTATATTTTTCTAAGTAGTGTAATATTTCTTGAACGGTTTTCAACCGGTTGTTTGTAAAAATTTATAGTTAAAACAATGTAAGCATTATAATGTTTAAAAGTATAAAAATTTTATAATGTTTACCGTTTAAATTATGTGTGAAACTTGGTGGTCTTGGCTAGTTTTATTTCAAGCAGAGAGCACAAAAGTGGTTTATATATGTTGAAAAAACTTTTCGCTTGCTCAAAAGACACTAAATTTATAACATAAAACGCAATTTCTTGCTTAAATATCTACGTAAAAGTTGTTTTAAATATTCTGCACTCATTATCTAAGCACCAAATAAAACTAAAAGAAATATAAAACTACCGTTATGATTAAAAATGTTTACTATTTTTACTTTAATCTAAAAGTAAAGTATGACCTTACATTAAGTAATACATTTATACCGATAGTTGAGAAGTAAACCACGTGTTATACTTGTTCTATCAGCACGACCTAAAAGGATGGAAGCTCTATTCACGCGAATAATATATAAAAATGGACATACCAAGATGAGTAAGAGAAATAAAAAAAAACACTTTAAATGAGTTAGTAAATGTAAAGTGAAACCGTAATTAATATAAATAAAAATAGTAAAATGAGTCATAACAGTTATTAATATTTAAAATCATCACAAACTCAACCCTTAATCGTTTTTATATTGTTTCTAAAATTTTTATTGTATTTATTTATTATTTTTTATAAGTATACATTAAAAAAAATCAACAATTACAAACACAGTAAAGCAAGAAAAAGCATTTAAACGTAAATAAAGTATGATTTTCATCCCTTTTTCTTCTTCGGTTAAATAAAATGTAATTTTTTCATTGGTCAATTTACTTTACTATTTGTTGATGTCATCATATATATTATCATTATATCGTTTTATTGTTATAAAAAATTCATATGTAGGTCTAACTAATACCTTCCAACACTTATTTTTTTGAAAAATATCAAGCTAGATTTTGAGATATAGCTAAAATATAGATTAAAATACAGTAGTTTTTGATAACAAAGTAAAAAAATTTGAATATTAAAACGCATTTGAAATGTGTAGTAACTTTTGAGTTGTGGCTAGATATAATTATTTTACGAAATTGAATAACTGTGCACCCTTCATAATCATATGGCATAAAAATCTCCTAAACAAAATATAATTAAGTTTTAGTAAAAAATATGACAACTTTGTTAAACAAAAACTTAAAAATATTAGTAGACCACTAAATTAGTTGTTAGTTAATCGAGTATGCTTTTCATCTTCGTTTTTACATTAATTATTATACGTAAAACATTATAATACATTAAAAGTTTTTTTTTTACTATAAATAATACTTATTCATTTTTATTGTAGTTGAAGAGTAACAATCAAAGTTCTAAACTAACATCAAAAGAGGAAAATTAACCTTCATTGATTAACGAATCTGATTGTAGCAAAAACGACGATTTGTTTAAATGCTGAATTTTTTTTGTTTGTGAAATTGTTAACAAAACTCTTTTGCCTCCTACAAAATAAAACTCAAATCAGAAATAGAGTTTTGAAGATGTAGTAGTATGTTATAGTTTTAAATTCAGCTAAAAGTTACTTAGAAAGTCTTTATTATAAAAAGTTTTTAAATAGTACCTTAACTTACATAAGG